>NW_026737871.1:0-30395 GCF_949786415.1 Peromyscus eremicus
ATGTGTGTAGGAAGCACAGTTTTTTTTCTGAGCAAGCTCACTGTTCGGACCCTATAGGAAACACAGTAGAGTAGAAGAGTGCTCTTTTCTCAAAAGCAGAGTGTGTTTCTTGTAAGGCAAGCTAGCATTTGTTTCCAAGTCCTAAATTGAGTTGAATCACATGCAGTTTCTGGTCCTACGAGCAAGAGTTGTTTTCTGGTAAGGAAAGTCACTACTGCGCTCCCATTGCATACACAGTTCAAATAGCACTCGCGTCTGTTCCCAGCAAGTACAGTGTATGGGACTGAAAAGGAGCTACTGTTCTTGTCAGTTTCCTAAGCAGAGTTGAAGTAGATGTGGCCCGTGTGTGTAGGAAGCACAGTTCTTATGTTCTGAGCAAGTCACTGTTCTGGCCCTATAGGAAACACAGTAGAGTAGAAGAGTGTTCTTTTCTCAAAAGCGGAGTGTGTTTCTTGTAAGGCGAGCTAGCGTTTGTTTCCCAGTCCTAAATGGAGTGGAATCACATGCAGTTTCAGGTCCTACGATCAAGAGTTGTTTTCTGGTAAGGAAAGTCACATTGCCCTCCCATTGCCATACACAGTGCAAATAGCACTCGCGTCTGTTCCCAGTAGGTACAGTGTATTGGACTGGATAGGTGCTACTATTCTTGTCAGTTTCCTAAGCAGAGTTGTACTAGATATGATCCGTGTTTGTAGGAAGCACAGTTCTTTTGTTCTTTGCAAGCTCACTGTTTGGACAACATAGGAAACACAGTAGAGTAGAAGAGTGCTCTTTTCTCTAAAGCAGAGTGTATTTCTTGTAAGGCGTGCTAGCGTTTGTTTCGCAGTCCTAAATGGAGTTGAATCACATGCAGTTTCTGGTACTACGAGCAAGAGTTGTTTTATGGTAAGAAGAGTCACTATTGCACTGCCATTGCCATACACAGGACAAATAGCACTGGCATCTGTTCGCAGCAAGTACATTGTATTGGGCTGAAGAGGATCTACTGTTCTTGTCAGGTTCCTAAGCAGACTTGAACTAGATATGGCCGTGTGTGTAGGAAGCACAGTTTTTTTTTCTGAGCAAGCTCACTGTTCGGACCCCATAGGAAACACAGTAGAGTAGAAGAGTGCTTTTTTCTCAAAAGCAGAGTGTGTTTCTTTTAAGGCGAGCTAGCGTTTGTTTCCCATTCTTAAATGGAGTGGAATCACATGCAGTTTGTGTTCCTACGAGCAAGAGTTGTTTTCTGGTAAGGAAAGTCACTATTGTGCTCCCATTGCCATACACAGTGCAAATAGCCCTCGCGTCTGTTCCCAGCAAGTACAGTGTATTGGACTGAAGAGGAGCTACTGTTCTTGTCAGTTTCCTAAGCAGAGTTGAACTAGATATAGCCCGTGTGTCTAGGAAGCACAGTTCATTTGTTCTGAGCAAGCTAACTGTTCTGGCCCTATAGGAAACACAGTAGAGTAGAAGAGTGCTCTTTTCTCAAAAGTAGAATGTGTTTCTTGTAAGGTGAGCTAGAGTTTGTTTCCCAGTACTAAATGGAGTTGAATCACAGACAGTTTTTGGTCCTACGAGCAAGAGTTGTTTTCTGGTAAGAAGAATCACTATTGCGCTCCAAATGCCATACACAGTGCAAATAGCACTCGTGTCTGGTCCCAGCAAGTACAGTGTATTGGACTGAATAGGAGCTACTGTTCTTGTCAGTTTCCTAAGCAGAATTGAACTAGATATGGCCGTGTGTGTAGGAAGCACAGTTATTATGTTCTGAGCAAGCTCACTGTTCTGGCCCCATAGGAAACACAGTAGAGTAGTAGAGTGCTCTTTTCCCAAAAGCAGAGTGTGTTTTCTTGTAAGGTGAGCTAGCGTTTGTTTCCCAGTCCTAAATGGAGTTGAATCACATGCAGTTTCTGGTCCTACGAGCAAGAGTTGTTTTCTGGTAAGGAAAGTCACTATTGTGCTCACACTGCCATACACAGTACAAATAGCACTCGCATCTGTTCCCAGCAAGTACAGTGTATCAGACTGAAGAGGAGCTACTGTTCTTGTCAGTTTCCTAAGCAGAGTTGAACTAGATAAGGCGCGTGTGTGTAGGAAGCACAGTTCTTATGTTCTGAGCAAGCTAACTGTTCTGGCCCTATAGGAAACACAGTAGAGTAGAAAAGTGCTCTTTTCTCAAAAGCAGAGTGTGTTTCTTGTAAGGCGAGCTAGCGTTTGTTCCCTAGTCCTAAATGGAGTTGAATCACATGCAGATTCTGGTCCTACGAACAAGAGTTTTTTTCTGGTAAGGAATGTCACTATTGCGCTCCCATTGCCATACACAGGGCAAATAGCACTCGCGTCTTTTCCCAGCAAGTACAGTGTATTGGACTGAAGGGGATCTACTGTTCTTGTCAGGTTCCTAAGCAGAATTGAACTAGATATGGCTGTATGTGTAGGAAGCACAGTTCTTTTGTTCTGAGCAAGCTCACTGTTCGGACCCCATAGGAAACACAGTAGAGTAGAAGAGTGCTCTTTTCTCAAAAGCAGAGTGTGTTTCTTGTAAGGCGAGCTACCGTTTGTTTCCCATTTCTAAATGGAGTTGAATCATATGCAGTTTGTGTTCCTAGGAGCAAGAGTTGTTTTCTGTTAAGGAAAGTCACTATTGCGCTCTCATTGCCATACACAGTGCAAATAGCACTCGCGTCTGTTCCCAGCAAGTACAGTGTATTGGACTGAAGAGGAGCTACTGTTCTTGTCAGTTTCCTAAGCAGAGTTGAACTAGTTATGGCCCGTGTGTAGGAAGCACAGTTCTTTTGTTCTGAGCAAGTTCACTGTTCTGGCCTTTAGGAAACACAGTAGAGTAGAAGATTGCTCTTTTCTCAAAAGCAGAGTGTGTTTCTTGTAAGGCGAGCTAGCGTTTGTTTCCCAGTCCTAAATGGAGTTGAATCCCATGCAGTTTCTGGTCCTACGAGCAAGAGTTGTTTTCTGGTAAGAAGAGTCACTATTGCGCTCCCATTGTCATACACAGGGCAAATAGCACTGGCATCTGATCCCAGGAAGTACAGTGTATTGGACTGAAGGGGATCTACTGTTCTTGTCAGGTTCCTACGCAGAATTGAACTAGATATGGCCATGTGTGTAGAAAGCACAGTTCTTTTGTTCTGCGCAAGCTCACTGTTTGGACCCCATAGGAAACACAGTAGAGTAGAAGAGTGCTCTTTTCTCAAAAGCAGAGTGTGTTTATTGAAAGGCCAGCTAGTGTTTGTTTCCCAGTCAGAAATGGAATTGAATCCCGTTCAGTTTCTGGTCCTACGAGCAAGAGATTTTTCTTGTAAGAATAGTCACTATTGCGCTCCCATTGCCAAAAACAGTGCAAATAGCACTGGCATCTCTTCCATGCATGTACAGAGTATTGGACTGAAGAGGAGCTGCTGTTCTTGTCAGTTTCCTAAGCAGAGTTGAACTAGATATGGCCTGTGTGTTTAGGAAGCACAGTTATTATGTTCTGAGCAACCTCACTGTTCTGGCCATATAGGAAACACAGTAGAGTAGAAGAGTGCTCTTTTCTCAAAAGCAGAGTGTCTTTCTTGTGAGCATAGCTAGCGTTTGTTTCCCAGTCCTAAATGGAGTTGAGTGACATGCAGTTTGTGGTCCTAAGAGCAAGAGTTGTTTTCTGTTAAGAAGAGTCACTATTGCGCTCCCATTGCCATACAGAGTACAAATAGCACTCGCGTCTGTTCCCAGCAAGTACAGTGTATTAGACTGAAGAGGAGCTATTGTTCTTGTCAGTAACCTAAGCAAAGTTGATTTAGATATGGCCCATGTGTATAGGAAGCACAGTTCTTTTGTTCTGAGCAAGCTCACTGTTCGGACCCCTTAGGAAACCCAGTAGAGTAGATGAGTGCTCTTTTCTCAAAAGCAGAGTGTGTTTCTTGTAGGCGAGCTAGCATTTGTTTCCCAGTCCTAAATGGAGTTGAATCCCATACAGTTTCTGGTCCTACGAGCAAGAGTTGTTTTCTGGTAAGAAGAATCACTATTGTGCTCTCAATGTCATACACAGTGCAAATAGCATTGGCATCGGTTCCCAACATGTACAGTGTATTGGACTGAAGAGAATCTACTGTTCTTGTCAGGTACCTAAGCAGAATTGAACTAGATATGATCGTGTGTGTAGGAAGCACAGTTCTTTTGTTCTGAGCAAGTACACTGTTTTGGCCCTATAGGAAACACAGTAGAGTAGAAGAGTGCTCTTTTCTCAAAAGCAGAGTGTGTTTCTTGTAAGGCGAGCTAGCGTTTCTTTCCCAGTCCTAAATGGAGTTGAATCACATGCAGTTTCAGGTCCAACGAACAAGAGTTGTTTTCTGGTAAGGAAAGTCACATTGCGCTCCCATTGCCATACACTGTGCAAATAGCACTCGCGTCTGTTCCCAGCAAGTACAGTGTATTGAACTGAAGAGGATCTACTGTTCTTCTCAGGTTCCTAAGCAGACTTGAACTAGATATGGCCGTGTGTGTAGGAAGCACACTTTTTTTGTTCTGAGCAAGCTCACTGTTCGGACCCCATAGGAAACACAGTAGAGTAGAAGAGTGCTTTTTTCTCTAAAGCAGAGTGTGTTTCTTTTAAGGCGAGCTAGCGTTTGTTTCCCATTCCTAAATGGAGTGGAATCACATGCAGTTTCTGGTCCTACGAGCAAGAGTTGTTTTCTGGTAAGGAAAGTCACTATTGTGCTCTCATTGCCATACACAGTGCAAATAGCACTCCCGAATCTTCCCAGCAAGTACAGTGTATTGGACTGAAGAGGAGCTACTGTTCTTGTCAGTTTCCTAAGCAGAGTTGAACTAGATATGGCCCCTGTGTGTAGGAAGCACAGTTCTTTTTTTCTGAGCAAGCTCACTGTTCTGGACCTATAGGAAACACATTAGAGTAGAAGAGTGCTCTTTTCTCAAAAGCAGAGTGTGTTTCTTGCAAAGCGAGCTAGAGTTTGTTTCCCAGTCCTAAATGGAGTTGAGTCACATGCAATTTTTTGTTCTATGAGCAAGAGTTGTTTTCTGGTAAGACGAGTCACTATTGTGCTCCAATTGCCATACACAGTGTAAATAGCACTCGCGTCTGTTCCCAGCAAGTACAGTGTATTAGACTGAAGAGGAGCTACTGTTCTTGTCAGTTTCCTAAGCAGAGTTGAACTACATATGGTCCGTGTGTGTAGGAAGCACATTTCTTTTGTTCTGAGCAAGCTCACAGTTTGGACACCATAGGAAACACAGTAGAGTAGAAGAGTGCTCTTTTCTCCAAAGCAGTGTGTTTCTTGTAAGTCGAGCTAGCGTTTGTTTCCCAGTCCTAAATGGAGTTGAATCACATGCAGTTTCTGGTCCTACGAGCAAGAGTTGTTTTCTAGTAAGGAAAGTCACTATTGCGCTCCCATTGCCATACACAGTGCAAATAGCACTCGCGTATGTTCCCAGCAAGTACAGTGTATTGGACTGAAGAGGAGCTACTGTTCTTCTCAGTTTCCTAAGCAGAGTTGAACTAGATATGGCCCGTGTGTCTAGGAAGCACAGTTCATTTGTTCTGAGCAAGCTAACTGTTCTGGCCCTATAGGAAACACAGTAGAGTAGAAGAGTGCTCTTTTCTCAAAAGCAGAGTGTGTTTCTTGTAAGGTGAGCTAGAGTTTGTTTCCCAGTCCTAAATGGAGTTGAGTCACATGCAGTTTCTGGTCGTACGAGCAAGAGTTGTTTTCTGGTAAGGAAAGTCACTATTGCGCTCCCATTGCCATACACAGGGCAAATAGCACTCGCGTCTTTTCCCAGCAAGTACAGTGTATTGGACTGAATAGGAGGTACCGTTCTTGTCAGTTTCCTAAGCAGAGTTGAACTACATATGGTCCTTGTGTGTAGGAAGCACAGTTCTTTTGTTTTGAGCAAGCTCACTGTTTGGACCACATAGGAAACACAGTAGAGTAGAAGAGTGCTCTTTTCTCTAAAGCAGAGTGTGTTTCTTGTAAGGTGAGCTAGCGTTTGTGTCTCAGTCCTAAATGGAGTGGAATAACATGCAGTTTCTGGTCCTATGAGCAAGAGTTGTTTTATGGTAAGAATAGTCACTATTGCGCTGCCATTGCCATACACAGGACAAATAGCACTGGCATCTGTTCCCAGCACGTACAGTGTATTGGACTGAAGAGGATCTACTGTTCTTGTCAGGTTTCTAAGCAGAATTAAACTAGATATGGCCGTGTGTGTAGGAAGCACAGTTCTTTTGTTCTGAGCAAGCTCACTGTTCGGACCCCATAGGAAACACGGTAGAGTAGAAGAGTGCTCTTTTCTAAAAAGCAGAGAGTGTTTCTTGTAAGGCGGGCTAGTGTTTGTTTCCCAGTCCTAAATGGCGTTGAATCACATGCAGTTTGTGTTCCTAGGAGCAAGAGTTGTTTTCTGTTAAGGAAAGACACTATTGTGCTCTCATTGCCATACACAGTGCAAATAGCACACGCGTCTGTTCCCAGCAAGCACAGTGTATTGGACTGAAGAGGAGCTACTGTTCTTGTCAGTTTCCTAAGCAGAGTTGAACTAGTTATGGCCCGTGTGTAGGAAGCACAGTTCTTTTGTT
Organism: Peromyscus eremicus; assembly: GCF_949786415.1. Lineage (NCBI taxonomy): Eukaryota > Metazoa > Chordata > Mammalia > Rodentia > Cricetidae > Peromyscus > Peromyscus eremicus. The sequence continues at coordinate 6,563 of NW_026737871.1, forward strand.
CTGAGCAAGTTCACTGTTCTGGCCTTATAGGAAACACAGTAGAGTAGAAGATTGCTCTTTTCTCAAAAGCAGAGTGTGTTTCTTATAAGGCGAGTTAGCGTTTGTTTCCCAGTCCTAAATGGAGTTGAATCCCATGCAGTTTCTGGTCCTACGAGCAAGAGTGGTTTTCTGGTAAGAAGAGTCACTATTGCGCTCCCATTGTCATACACAGGGCAAATAGCACTGGCATCTGATCCCAGGAAGTACAGTGTATTGGACTGAAGAGGATCTACTGTTCTTGTCAGGTTCCTACGCAGAATTGAACTAGATATGGCCATGTGTGTAGAAAGCACAGTTCTTTTGTTCTGAGCAAGCTCACTGTTTGGACCCCATAGGAAACACAGTAGAGTAGAAGAGTGCTCTTTTCTCAAAAGCAGAGTGTGTTTATTGAAAGGTGAGCTAGTGTTTGTTTTCCAGTCAGAAATGGAATTGAATCCCGTGCAGTTTCTGGTCCTACGAGCCAGAGATTTTTCTGGTAAGAAGAGTCACTATTGCGCTCCCATTGCCAGAAACAGTGCAAATAGCACTGGCATCTGTTCCATGCATGTACAGAGTATTGGAATGAAGAGGAGCTACTGTTCTTGTCAGTTTCCTAAGCAGAGTTTAACTAGATATGGCCCCTGTGTGTAGGAAGCACAGTTCTTTTGTTCTGAGCAAGTTCACTGTTCTGGCCCTATAGGAAACACAGTAGAGTAGAAGAGGGCTCTTTTCTCAAAAGCAGAGTGTGTTTCTTGTAAGGCAAGCTAACGTTTCTTTCCCAGTCCTAAATGGAGTTGTGTCTCATGCAGTTTCTGGTCCTATGAGCAAGAGTTGTTTTCTGGTAAGAAGAGTCACTATTGCGCTCCCTTTGTCATACACAGGGCAAATAGCACTGGTGTCTGTTCCCAGCAAGTGCAGTGTATTTGACTGAAGAGCATATACTATTCTCGTCAGTTTCCTAAGCAGAATTGAATTAGATACGGCCCTTGTGTGTAGGAAGCACAGTCCTTTTGTTCTGAGCAAGCTCATTGTTCTGGCCATAGAGGAAACACAGTAGAGTAGAAGAGTGCTCTTTTCTCAAAAGCAGAGTGTGTTTCTTGTGAGCAGAGCTAGCGTTTGTTTCCCAGTCCTAAATGGAGGTGAGTCACATGCAGTTTGTGGTCCTAAGAGCAAGAGTTGTTTTCTGGTAAGAAGAGTCACTATGGCACTCCCATTGCCATAGAGAGTACAAGTAGCACTCGCATCTCTTCCCAGCAAGTACAGTGTATTAGACTGAAGAGGAGCTACTGTTCTTGTCAGTAACCTAAGCAAAGTTGAATTAGATATGGCCCATGTGTGTAGGAAGCACAGTTCTTTTGTTCTGAGCAAGCTCACTGTTTGGACCCCATAGGAAACCCAGTAGAGTTGATGAGTGCTCTTTTCTCAAATCAGAGTGTGTTTCTTGTAAGGCGAGCTAGCGTTTCTTTCCCAGTCCTAAATGGAGTTGAGTCACTTGCAGTTTCTGGTCCTACGAGCAAGAGTTGTTTTCTGGTAAGAAGAGTCACTATTGTGCTCCCATTGTCATACACAGGGCAAATAGCACTGGTGCCTGTTCCCAGCATGTACAGTGTATTGGACTGAAGAGAATCTACTGTTCTTGTCAGGTTCCTAAGCAGAATTGAGCTAGATATGGTCGTGTGTGTAGGAAGCACAGTTCTTTTTTTCTGAGCAAGTTCACTGTTCTGGCCCTATAGGAAACACAGTAGAGTAGAAGAGTGCTCTTTTCTCAAAAGCAGAGTGTGTTTCTTGTAAGGCGAGCTAGCGTTTCTTTCCCAGTCCTAAATGGAGTTGAGTCACTTGCAGTTTCTGGTCCTATGAGCAAGAGTTGTTTTCTGGTAAGAAGAGTCACTATTGCGCTCCCATTCTCATACACAGGGCAAATAGCACTGGTGCCTGTTCCCAGCATGTGCAGTGTATTTGACTGGAGGGTATACTGTTCTTGTCAGTTTCCTAAGCTGAATTGAACTAGATATGGCCGTGTGTGTAGGAAGCACACTTCTTTTGTTCTGTGCAATCTCACTGTTCTGGCCCTATAGGAAACACAGTAGAGTAGAAGAGTGCTCTTTTCTCAAAAGCAGAGTGTGTTTCTTGCAAGGAGAGCTAGCGTTTTTTTTCCCAGTCCTAAATGGAGTTGAATCACATGCAGTTTCTGATCCTACGAGCAAGAGTTGTTTTCTGGTAAGAAGAGTCACTATTGCGCTCCCATTGTCATACACAGGGCAAATAGCCCTGGCGTCGGTTCCCAGCATGTACTGTGTATTTGACTGAATAGAATCTACTGTTCTTCTCAGGTTCCTAAGCAGAAATGAACTAGATATGGCCGTGTATGTAGGAAGCACAGTTCTTTTGTTCTGAGCATGCTCACTGTTCGGACCCCATAGGAAACACAGTAGAGTAGAAGAGTGATCTTTTCTCTAAAGCAGAGTGTGTTTCTTGTAAGGCGAGCTAGCGTTTGTTTCCCAGACCTAAATGGAGTTGAATCACATGCAGTTTCTGGTCCTACAAGCAAGAGATGTTTTCTGGTAGGGAAAGTCACTATTGCGATCTCATTGACATACACAGTTCAAATAGCACTTGCTTCTGTTCCCAGCAAGTACAGTGTATTGGACTGAAGAGGAGCTACTGTTCTTGTCAGTTTCCTAAGCAGAGTTGAACTAGATATGGCCCGTGTGTGTAGGAAGCACAGGTCTTTTGTTCTGACCAAGCTCACTGTTCGGACCCCATAGGAAACACAGTAGAGTAGAAGACTGCTCTTTTCTCTAAAGCAGTGTGTTTCTTGTAAGGCGAGCTAGCGTTTGTGTCCCAGTCCTAAATGGAGTTGAATCACATGCAGTTTCTGCTCCTACGAGCAAGAGTTGTTTTCTGGTAAGGAAAGTCACTATTGCGCTCCCATTGCCATAAACAGTGCAAATAGCACTTGCGTCTCTTCCCAGCAAGTACAGTGTATTGGACTGAAGAGGAGCTACTGTTCTTCTCAGTTTCCTAAGCAGAGTTGAACTAGATATAGCCCGTGTGTCTAGGAAGCACAGTTCATTTGTTCTGAGCAAGCTAACTGTTCTGGCCCTATAGGAAACACAGTAGAGTAGAAGAGTGCTCTTTTCTCAAAAGTAGAATGTGTTTCTTGTAAGGTGAGCTAGAGTTTGTTTCCCAGTACTAAATGGAGTTGAATCACAGACAGTTTTTGGTCCTACGAGCAAGAGTTGTTTTCTAGTAAGAAGAATCACTATTGCGCTCCAAATGCCATACACAGTGCAAATAGCACTCGTGTCTGGTCCCAGCAAGTACAGTGTATTGGACTGAATAGGAGCTACTGTTCTTCTCAGTTTCCTAAGCAGAATTGAACTAGATATGGCCGTGTGTGTAGGAAGCACAGTTATTATGTTCTGAGCAAGCTCACTGTTCTGGCCCCATAGGAAACACAGTAGAGTAGTAGAGTGCTCTTTTCCCAAAAGCAGAGTGTGTTTCTTGTAAGGCGAGCTAGCGTTTGTTTCCCAGTCCTAAATGGAGTTGAATCACATGCAGTTTCTGGTCCTACGAGCAAGAGTTGTTTTCTGGTAAGGAAAGTCACTATTGTGCTCACACTGCCATACACAGTACAAATAGCACTCGCATCTGTTCCCAGCAAGTACAGTGTATCAGACTGAAGAGGAGCTACTGTTCTTGTCAGTTTCCTAAGCAGAGTTGAACTAGATAAGGCGCGTGTGTGTAGGAAGCACAGTTCTTATGTTCTGAGCAAGCTAACTGTTCTGGCCCTATAGGAAACACAGTAGAGTAGAAAAGTGCTCTTTTCTCAAAAGCAGAGTGTGTTTCTTGTAAGGCGAGCTAGCGTTTGTTCCCTAGTCCTAAATGGAGTTGAATCACATGCAGATTCTGGTCCTACGAACAAGAGTTTTTTTCTGGTAAGGAATGTCACTATTGCGCTCCCATTGCCATACACAGGGCAAATAGCACTCGCGTCTTTTCCCAGCAAGTACAGTGTATTGGACTGAAGGGGATCTACTGTTCTTGTCAGGTTCCTAAGCAGAATTGAACTAGATATAGCCCGTGTGTCTAGGAAGCACAGTTCATTTGTTCTGAGCAAGCTAACTGTTCTGGCCCTATAGGAAACACAGTAGAGTAGAAGAGTGCTCTTTTCTCAAAAGTAGAATGTGTTTCTTGTAAGGTGAGCTAGAGTTTGTTTCCCAGTCCTAAATGGAGTTGAATCACAGACAGTTTTTGGTCCTACGAGCAAGAGTTGTTTTCTGGTAAGAAGAGTCACTATTTCGCTCCAAATGCCATACACAGTGCAAATAGCACTCATGTCTGTTCCCAGCAAGTACAGTGTATTGGACTGAATAGGAGCTACTGTTCTTGTCAGTTTCCTAAGCAGAGTTGAACTAGTTATGGCCCGTGTGTAGGAAGCACAGTTCTTTTGTTCTGAGCAAGTTCACTGTTCTGGCCTTATAGGAAACACAGTAGAGTAGAAGATTGCTCTCTTCTCAAAAGCAGAGTGTGTTTCTTGTAAGGCGAGCTAGCGTTTGTTTCCCAGTCCTAAATGGAGTTGAATCCCATGCAATTTCTGGTCCTACGAGCAAGAGTTGTTTTCTGGTAAGAAAAGTCACTATTGCGCTCCCATTGTCATACACAGGGCAAATAGCACTGGCATCTGATCCCAGGAAGTACAGTGTATTGGACTGAAGAGGATCTACTGTTCTTGTCAGGTTCCTATGCAGAATTGAACTAGATATGGCCATGTGTGTAGAAAGCACAGTTCTTTTGTTCTGAGCAAGCTCACTGTTTGGACCCCATAGGAAACACAGTAGAGTAGAAGAGTGCTCTTTTCTCAAAAGCAGAGTGTGTTTATTGAAAGGCCAGCTAGTGTTTGTTTCCCAGTCAGAAATGGAATTGAATCCCGTTCAGTTTCTGGTCCTACGAGCAAGAGATTTTTCTTGTAAGAATAGTCACTATTGCGCTCCCATTGCCATAAACAGTGCAAATAGCACTGGCATCTCTTCCATGCATGTACAGAGTTTTGGACTGAAGAGGAGCTGCTGTTCTTGTCAGTTTCCTAAGCAGAGTTGAACTAGATATGGCCTGTGTGTTTAGGAAGCACAGTTATTATGTTCTGAGCAACCTCACTGTTCTGGCCATATAGGAAACACAGTAGAGTAGAAGAGTGCTCTTTTCTCAAAAGCAGAGTGTCTTTCTTGTGAGCAGAGCTAGCGTTTGTTTCCCAGTCCTAAATGGAGTTGAGTGACATGCAGTTTGTGGTCCTAAGAGCAAGAGTTGTTTTCTGGTAAGAAGAGTCACTATTGCGCTCCCATTGCCATACAGAGTACAAATAGCACTCGCGTCTGTTCCCAGCAAGTACAGTGTATTAGACTGAAGAGGAGCTACTGTTCTTGTCAGTAAACTAAGCAAAGTTGATTTAGATATGGCCCATGTGTGTAGGAAGCACAGTTCTTTTGTTCTGAGCAAGCTCACTGTTCGGACACCATAGGAAACCCAGTAGAGTAGATGAGTGCTCTTTTCTCAAAAGCAGAGTGTGTTTCTTGTAGGCGAGCTAGCATTTGTTTCCCAGTCCTAAATGGAGTTGAATCCCATACAGTTTCTGGTCCTACGAGCAAGAGTTGTTTTCTGGTAAGAAGAATCACTATTGTGCTCTCAATGTCATGCACAGTGCAAATAGCATTGGCATCGGTTCCCAACATGTACAGTGTATTGGACTGAAGAGAATCTACTGTTCTTGTCAGGTTCCTAAGCAGAATTGAACTAGATATGGTCGTGTGTGTAGGAAGCACAGTTCTTTTGTTCTGAGCAAGTACACTGTTCTGGACCTATAGGAAACACAGTAGAGTAGAAGAGTGCTCTTTTTTTAAAAGCAGAGTGTGTTTCTTGTAAGGCGAGCTAGCGTTTCTTTCCCAGTCCTAAATGGAGTTGAATCACATGCAGTTTCAGGTCCAACGAACAAGAGTTGTTTTCTGGTAAGGAAAGTCACATTGCGCTCCCATTGCCATACACTGTGCAAATAGCACTCGCGTCTGTTCCAAGCAAGTACAGTGTATTGAACTGAAGAGGACCTACTGTTCTTCTCAGGTTCCTAAGCAGACTTGAACTAGATATGGCCGTGTGTGTAGGAAGCACACTTTTTTTGTTCTGAGCAAGCTCACTGTTCGGACCCCGTAGGAAACACAGTAGAGTAGAAGAGTGCTTTTTTCTCTAAAGCAGAGTGTGTTTCTTTTATGGCGAGCTAGCGTTTGTTTCCCATTCCTAAATGGAGAGGAATCACATGCAGTTTCTGTTCCTACGAGCAAGAGTTGTTTTCTGGTAAGGAAAGTCACTATTGTGCTCCTATTGCCATACACAGTGCAAATAGCCCTCCCGAATCTTCCCAGCAAGTACAGTGTATTGGACTGAAGAGGAGCTACTGTTCTTGTCAGTTTCCTAAGCAGAGTTGAACTAGATATGGCCCCTGTGTGTAGGAAGAACAGTTCTTTTTTTCTGAGCAAGCTCACTATTCTGGACCTATAGGAAACACAGTAGAGTAGAAGAGTGCTCTTTTCTCTAAAGCAGTGTGTTTCTTGTAAGGCGAGCTAGCGTTTGTGTCCCAGTCATAAATGGAGTTGAATCACATGCAGTTTCTGCTCCTACGAGCAAGAGTTGTTTTCTGGTAAGGAAAGTCACTATTGCGCTCCCATTGCCATAAACAGTGCACATAGCACATGCGTCTGTTCCCAGCAAGTACAGTGTATTGGACTGAAGAGGAGCTACTGTTCTTCTCAGTTTCCTAAGCAGTGTTGAACTAGATATAGCCCGTGTGTCTAGGAAGCACAGTTCATTTGTTCTGAGCAAGCCAACTGTTCTGGCCCTATAGGAAACACAGTAGAGTAGAAGAGTGCTCTTTTCTCAAAAGTAGAATGTGTTTTTTGTAAGGTGAGCTAGAGTTTGTTTCCCAGTCCTAAATGGAGTTGAATCACAGACAGTTTTTGGTCCTACGAGCAAGAGTTGTTTTCTGGTAAGAAGAGTCACTATTGCGCTCCAAATGCCATACACAGTGCAAATAGCACTCGTGTCTGTTCCCAGCAAGTACAGTGTATTGGACTGAAGAGGAGCTGCTGTTCTTGTCAGTTTCCTAAGCAGAATTGAACTAGATATGGCCGTGTGTGTAGGAAGATGGCCCGTGTGTCTAGGAAGAACAGTTCATTTGTTGTGAGCAAGCTAACTGTTCTGGCCCTATAGGAAACACAGTAGAGTAGAAGAGTGCTCTTTTCTCAAAAGCAGAGTGTGTTTCTTGTATGGTGAGCTAGAGTTTGTTTCCCAGTCCTAAATGGAGTTGAGTCACATGCAGTTTTTGGTCCTACGAGCAATAGTTGTTTTCTGGTAAGACGAGTCACTATTGTGCTCCAATTGCCATACACAGTTCACATAGCACTTGCGTCTGTTCTCAGCAAGTACAGTGTATCGGACTGAAGAGGAGCTGCTGTTCTTGTCAGTTTCCTAAGCAGAGTTGAACTAGATATGGCCCGTGTGTGTAGGAAGCGAGTTCTTATGTTATGAGCAAGCTCACTGTTCTGGCCCTATAGGAAACACAGTAGAGTAGAAGAGTGCTCTTTTCTCTAAAGCAGAGTGTGTTTCTTGTAAGGCGAGCTAGCGTTTGTTTCCCAGTCCTAAATGGAGTTGAATCACATGCAGTTTCTGGTCCTAAGAACAAGAGTTGTTTTCTGGTAAGGAAAGTCACATTGCGCTCCCATTGCCATACACTGTGCAAATTGCACTCGCGTCTGTTCCCAGCAAGTACATTGTATTGGACTGAAGAGGATCTACTGTTCTTGTCAGGTTCCTAAGCAGAGTTGAACTAGATATGGCCGTGTGTGTAGGAAGCACAGTTTTTTTGTTCTGAGCAAGCTCACTGTTCGGACCCCACAGAAAACACAGTAGAGTAGAAGAGTGCTTTTTTCTCAAACGTAGAGTGTGTTTCTTTTAAGACGAGCTAGCTTTTGTTGCCCATTCCTAAATGGAGTGGAATCACATGCAGTTTCTGGTCCTACGAGCATGTGTTGTTTTCTGGTAAGGAAAGTCACTATTGCGCTCCCATTGCCATACACAGTGCAAATAGCCCTCCTGACTGTTCCCAGCAAGTACAGTGTATTGGACTGAAGAGGAGGTACTGTTCTTATCAGTTTCCTAAGAAGACTTGAACTAGATATGGCCCATGTGTTTAGGAAGCACAGTTCTTTTTTTCTGAGCACGCTCACTGTTCTGGCCCTATAGGAAGCACAGTAGAGTAGAAGAGTGCTCTTTTCTCAAAAGCAGAGTGTGTTTCTTGTAAAGCGAGCTAGAGTTTGTTTCCCAGTCCTAAATGGAGTTGAGTCACATGCAGTTTTTTGTTCTATGAGCAAGAGTTGTTTTCTGGTAAGACGAGTCACTATTGTGCTCCAATTGCCATACACAGTGCAAATAGCACTGGCGTCTGTTCCCAGCAAGTACAGTGTATTGGACTGAAGAGGATCTTCTGTTCTTGTCAGTTTCCTAAGCAGAGTTGAACTAGATATGGTCCGTGTGTTTAGGAAGCACAGTTATTATGTTCTGAGCAAGCTCACTGTTCTGGTACTACAGGAAACACAGTAGAGTAGAAGAGTGCTCTTTTCTCTAATGCAGAGTGTGTTTCTTGTAAGGCGAGCTAGTGTTTGTTTCCCAGTCCTAAATGGAGTTGAATCACATGCAGTTTCTGGTCCTACGAGCAAGAGTTGTTTTATGGTAAGAAGAGTCACTATTGAGCTGCCATTGCCATACACAGGACAAATAGCACTGGCGTCTGTTCCCAGCAAGTACAGTGTATTGGACTGAAGAGGATCTACTGTTCTTGTCAGGTTCATAAGCAGACATGAACTAGATATGGCCGTGTGTGTAGGAAGCACAGTTCTTTTGTTCTGAGCAAGCTCACTGTTTGGACCCCATAGGAAACACAGTAGAGTAGAAGAGTGCTCTTTTCTCAAAAGCAGAGTGTGTTTATTGAAAGGCCAGCTAGTGTTTGTTTCCCAGTCAGAAATGGAATTGAATCCCGTTCAGTTTCTGGTCCTACGAGCAAGAGTTTTTTCTGGTAAGGAAAGTCACTATTGTGCTCCCATTGCCATACACAGTGCAAATAGCACTGGCGTCTGTTCCCAGCAAGTACAGTGTATCTGACTGAAGAGGAGCTACTGTTCTTGTCAGTTTCCTAAGCAGAGTTGAACTAGTTATGGCCCGTGTGTGTAGGAAGCACAGTTCTTATGTTCTGAGCAAGCTCACTGTTCTGGCCCTATAGGAAACACAGTAGAGTAGAAGAGTGCTCTTTTCTCTAAAGCAGAGTGTGTTTCTTGTAAGGCAAGCTAGCGTTTGTTTCCTAGTCCTAAATGGAGTTGAATCACAAGTAGTTTCAGGTCCTACGAACAAGAGTTGTTTTCTGGTAAGGAAAGTCACATTGCGCTCCCATTGCCATACACAGTGCAAATATCACTCGCGTCTGTTCCCAGCAAGTACAGTGTATTGGACTGAAGAGGATCTACTGTTCTTGTCAGGTTCCTAAGCAGACTTGAACTAGATATGGCCGTGTGTGTAGGAAGCACAGTTTTTTTGTTTTGAGCAAGCTCACTGTTCTGGCCCTATAGGAAGCACAGTATAGTAGAAGAGTGCTCTTTTCTCAAAAGCAGAGTGTGTTTCTTGTAAAGCGAGCTAGAGTTTGTTTCCCAGTCCTAAATGGAGTTGAGTCACATGCAGTTTTTTGTTCTATGACAAAGAGTTGTTTTCTGGTAAGATGAGTCACTATTGTGCTCCAAATGCCATACACAGTGCAAATAGCACTGGCGTCTGTTCCCAGCAAGTACAGTGTATTGGACTGAAGAGGAGCTACTGTTCTTGTCAGTTATCTAAGCAGAGTTGAACTAGATATGGCCAGTGTAGGAAGCACAGTTCTTTTGTTCTGAGCAAGCTCACTGTTCTGGCCCTGTAGGAAACACAGTAGAGTAGAAGAGTGCTCTTTTTCTAAAGCAGAGTGTGTTTCTTGTAAGGCGAGCTAGCATTTGTTTCCCAGTCTTAAATCGCGTTGAATCACATGCAGTTTGTGGTCCTACGAGCAAGAGTTGTTTTCTGGTAAGGAAAGTCACTATTGTGCTCTCATTGCCATACAAAGTGTAAATAGCACTCGCGTTTGTTCCCAGCAAGTACAGTGTATTGGACTGAAGAGGAGCTACTGTTCTCATCAGTTTCCTAAGCAGAGTTGAACTACATATGGTCCGTGTGTGTAGGAACCACAGTTCTTTTGTTCTGAGCAAGCTCACTGTGGACCCCATAGGAAACACAGTAGAGTAGAGGAGTGCTCTTTTCTCAAAAGCAGAGTGTGTTTCTTGTAAGGTGAGCTAGCGTTTGTTTCCCAGTCCTAAATGGAGTTGAATCACATGCAGTTTCTGGTCCTACGACCAAGAGTTGTTTTCTCGTAAGGAAAGTCACTATTGTGCTCCCATTGCCATACACAGTGCAAATAGCACAAGCTTCTGTTCCCAGCAAGTACAGTGTATTGGACAGAAGAGGAGCTACTGTTCTTGTAATTTTTTTAAGCAGAGTTGAACTAGATATGGCCCGTGTGTCTAGGAAGCACAGTTCATTTGTTGTGAGCAAGCTAACTGTTCTGGCCCTATAGGAAACACAGTAGAGTAGAAGAGTGCTCTTTTCTCAAAAGCAGAGTGTGTTTCTTGTAAGGTGAGCTAGAGTTTGTTTCCCAGTCCTAAATGGAGTTGAGTCACATGCAGTTTTTGGTCCTACGAGCAAGAGTTGTTTTCTGGTAAGACGAGTCACTATTGTGCTCCAATTGCCATACACAGTGCACATAGCACTTGCGTCTGTTCTCAGCAAGTACAGTGTATCGGACTGAAGAGGAGCTGCTGTTCTTGTCAGTTTCCTAAGCAGAGTTGAACTAGATATGGCCCGTGTGTGTAGGAAGCGAGTTCTTATATTATGAGCAAGCTCACTGTTCTGGCCCTATAGGAAACACAGTAGAGTAGAAGAGTGCTCTTTTCTCTAAAGCAGAGTGTGTTTCTTGTAAGGCGAGCTAGCGTTTGTTTCCCAGTCCTAAATGGAGTTGAATCACATGCAGTTTCTGGTCCTAAGAACAATAGTTGTTTTCTGGTAAGGAAAGTCACATTGCGCTCCCATTGCCATACACTGTGCAAATAGCACTCGCGTCTGTTCCCAGCAAGTACAGTGTATTGGACTGAAGAGGATCTACTGTTCTTGTCAGGTTCCTAAGCAGAGTTGAACTAGATATGGCCGTGTGTGTAGGAAGCACAGTTTTTTTGTTCTGAGCAAGCTCACTGTTCGGACCCCATAGAAAACACAGTAGAGTAGAAGAGTGCTTTTTTCTCAAACGTAGAGTGTGTTTCTTTTAAGACGAGCTAGCTTTTGTTTCCCATTCCCAAATGGAGTGGAATCACATGCAGTTTCTGGTCCTACGAGCATGTGTTGTTTTCTGGTAAGGAAAGTCACTATTGCGCTCCCATTGCCATACACAGTGCAAATAGCCCTCCTGTCTGTTCCCAGCAAGTACAGTGTATTGGACTGAAGAGGAGGTACTGTTCTTATCAGTTTCCTAAGAAGACTTGAACTAGATATGGCCCATGTGTTTAGGAAGCACAGTTCTTTTTTTCTGAGCACGCTCAATGTTCTGGCCCTATAGGAAGCACAGTAGAGTAGAAGAGTGCTCTTTTCTCAAAAGCAGAGTGTGTTTCTTGTAAAGCGAGCTAGAGTTTGTTTCCCAGTCCTAAATGGAGTTGAGTCACATGCAGTTTTTTGTTCTATGAGCAAGAGTTGTTTTCTGGTAAGACGAGTCACTATTGTGCTCCAATTGCCATACACAGTGCAAATAGCACTGGCGTCTGTTCCCAGCAAGTACAGTGTATTGGACTGAAGAGGATCTTCTGTTCTTGTCAGTTTCCTAAGCAGAGTTGAACTAGATATGGCCCGTGTGTTTAGGAAGCACAGTTATTATGTTCTGAGCAAGCTCACTGTTCTGGTACTACAGGAAACACAGTAGAGTAGAAGAGTGCTCTTTTCTCTAATGCAGAGTGTGTTTCTTGTAAGGCGAGCTAGTGTTTGTTTCCCAGTCCTAAATGGAGTTGAATCACATGCAGTTTCTGGTCCTACGAGCAAGAGTTGTTTTATGGTAAGAAGAGTCACTATTGCGCTCCCATTGCCATACACAGGACAAATAGCACTGGCGTCTGTTCCCAGCAAGTACAGTGTATTGGACTGAAGAGGATCTACTGTTCTTGTCAGGTTCATAAGCAGACATGAACTAGATATGGCCGTGTGTGTAGGAAGCACAGTTCTTTTGTTCTGAGCAAGCTCACTGTTTGGACCCCATAGGAAACACAGTAGAGTAGAAGAGTGCTCTTTTCTCAAAAGCAGAGTGTGTTTATTGAAAGGCCAGCTAGTGTTTGTTTCCCAGTCAGAAATGGAATTGAATCCCGTTCAGTTTCTGGTCCTACGAGCAAGAGTTTTTTCTGGTAAGGAAAGTCACTATTGTGCTCCCATTGCCATACACAGTGCAAATAGCACTGGCGTCTGTTCCCAGCAAGTACAGTGTATCTGACTGAAGAGGAGCTACTGTTCTTGTCAGTTTCCTAAGCAGAGTTGAACTAGTTATGGCCCGTGTGTGTAGGAAGCACAGTTCTTATGTTCTGAGCAAGCTCACTGTTCTGGCCCTATAGGAAACACAGTAGAGTAGAAGAGTGCTCTTTTCTCTAAAGCAGAGTGTGTTTCTTGTAAGGCAAGCTAGCGTTTGTTTCCTAGTCCTAAATGGAGTTGAATCACAAGTAGTTTCAGGTCCTACGAACAAGAGTTGTTTTCTGGTAAGGAAAGTCACATTGCGCTCCCATTGCCATACACAGTGCAAATATCACTCGCGTCTGTTCCCAGCAAGTACAGTGTATTGGACTGAAGAGGATCTACTGTTCTTGTCAGGTTCCTAAGCAGACTTGAACTAGATATGGCCGTGTGTGTAGGAAGCACAGTTTTTTTGTTTTGAGCAAGCTCACTGTTCTGGCCCTATAGGAAGCACAGTATAGTAGAAGAGTGCTCTTTTCTCAAAAGCAGAGTGTGTTTCTTGTAAAGCGAGCTAGAGTTTGTTTCCCAGTCCTAAATGGAGTTGAGTCACATGCAGTTTTTTGTTCTATGACAAAGAGTTGTTTTCTGGTAAGATGAGTCACTATTGTGCTCCAAATGCCATACACAGTGCAAATAGCACTGGCGTCTGTTCCCAGCAAGTACAGTGTATTGGACTGAAGAGGAGCTACTGTTCTTGTCAGTTATCTAAGCAGAGTTGAACTAGATATGGCCAGTGTAGGAAGCACAGTTCTTTTGTTCTGAGCAAGCTCACTGTTCTGGCCCTGTAGGAAACACAGTAGAGTAGAAGAGTGCTCTTTTTCTAAAGCAGAGTGTGTTTCTTGTAAGGCGAGCTAGCATTTGTTTCCCAGTCTTAAATCGCGTTGAATCACATGCAGTTTGTGGTCCTACGAGCAAGAGTTGTTTTCTGGTAAGGAAAGTCACTATTGTGCTCTCATTGCCATACAAAGTGTAAATAGCACTCGCGTCTGTTCCCAGCAAGTACAGTGTATTGGACTGAAGAGGAGCTACTGTTCTCATCAGTTTCCTAAGCAGAGTTGAACTACATATGGTCCGTGTGTGTAGGAACCACAGTTCTTTTGTTCTGAGCAAGCTCACTGTTTGGACCCCATAGGAAACACAGTAGAGTAGAGGAGTGCTCTTTTCTCAAAAGCAGAGTGTGTTTCTTGTAAGGTGAGCTAGCGTTTGTTTCCCAGTCCTAAATGGAGTTGAATCACATGCAGTTTCTGGTCCTACGACCAAGAGTTGTTTTCTCGTAAGGAAAGTCACTATTGTGCTCCCATTGCCATACACAGTGCAAATAGCACAAGCTTCTGTTCCCAGCAAGTACAGTGTATTGGACAGAAGAGGAGCTACTGTTCTTGTAATTTTCCTAAGCAGAGTTGAACTAGATATGGCCCGTGTGTCTAGGAAGCACAGTTCATTTGTTGTGAGCAAGCTAACTGTTCTGGCCCTATAGGAAACACAGTAGAGTAGAAGAGTGCTCTTTTCTCAAAAGCAGAGTGTGTTTCTTGTAAGGTGAGCTAGAGTTTGTTTCCCAGTCCTAAATGGAGTTGAGTCACATGCAGTTTTTGGTCCTACGAGCAAGAGTTGTTTTCTGGTAAGACGAGTCACTATTGTGCTCCAATTGCCATACACAGTGCACATAGCACTTGCGTCTGTTCTCAGCAAGTACAGTGTATCGGACTGAAGAGGAGCTGCTGTTCTTGTCAGTTTCCTAAGCAGAGTTGAACTAGATATGGCCCGTGTGTGTAGGAAGCGAGTTCTTATATTATGAGCAAGCTCACTGTTCTGGCCCTATAGGAAACACAGTAGAGTAGAAGAGTGCTCTTTTCTCTAAAGCAGAGTGTGTTTCTTGTAAGGCGAGCTAGCGTTTGTTTCCCAGTCCTAAATGGAGTTGAATCACATGCAGTTTCTGGTCCTAAGAACAATAGTTGTTTTCTGGTAAGGAAAGTCACATTGCGCTCCCATTGCCATACACTGTGCAAATAGCACTCGCGTCTGTTCCCAGCAAGTACAGTGTATTGGACTGAAGAGGATCTACTGTTCTTGTCAGGTTCCTAAGCAGAGTTGAACTAGATATGGCCGTGTGTGTAGGAAGCACAGTTTTTTTGTTCTGAGCAAGCTCACTGTTCGGACCCCATAGAAAACACAGTAGAGTAGAAGAGTGCTTTTTTCTCAAACGTAGAGTGTGTTTCTTTTAAGACGAGCTAGCTTTTGTTTCCCATTCCCAAATGGAGTGGAATCACATGCAGTTTCTGGTCCTACGAGCATGTGTTGTTTTCTGGTAAGGAAAGTCACTATTGCGCTCCCATTGCCATACACAGTGCAAATAGCCCTCCTGTCTGTTCCCAGCAAGTACAGTGTATTGGACTGAAGAGGAGGTACTGTTCTTATCAGTTTCCTAAGAAGACTTGAACTAGATATGGCCCATGTGTTTAGGAAGCACAGTTCTTTTTTTCTGAGCACGCTCAATGTTCTGGCCCTATAGGAAGCACAGTAGAGTAGAAGAGTGCTCTTTTCTCAAAAGCAGAGTGTGTTTCTTGTAAAGCGAGCTAGAGTTTGTTTCCCAGTCTTAAATGGAGTTGAGTCACATGCAGTTTTTTGTTCTATGAGCAAGAGTTGTTTTCTGGTAAGACGAGTCACTATTGTGCTCCAATTGCCATACACAGTGCAAATAGCACTGGCGTCTGTTCCCAGCAAGTACAGTGTATTGGACTGAAGAGGATCTACTGTTCTTGTCAGTTTCCTAAGCAGAGTTGAACTAGATATGGCCCATGTGTGGGAAGCACAGTTCTTTTGTTCTGAGCAAGCTCACTCTTCTGGCCCTGTAGGAAACACAGTAGACTAGAAGAGTGCTCTTTTTCTAAAGCAGAGTGTGTTTCTTGTAAGGCGAGCTAGCATTTGTTTCCCAGTCCTAAATGGCGTTGAATCACATGCAGTTTGTGGTCCTACGAGCAAGAGTTGTTTTCTGGTAAGGAAAGTCACTATTGCACTCTAATTGCCATACACAGTGTAAATAGGACTCGCGTCTGTTCCCAGCAAGTACAGTGTATTGGACTCAAGAGGAGCTACTGTTCTTCTCAGTTTCCTAAGCAGAGTTGAACTAGATATGGCACGTGTGTCTAGGAAGCACAGTTCATTTGTTCTGAGCAAGCTAACTGTTCTGGCCCCATAGGAAACACAGTAGAGTAGAAGAGTGCTCTTTTCTCATAAGTAGAATGTGTTTCTTGTAAGGTGAGCTAGCGTTTGTTTCCCAGTCCTAAATGGAGTTGAATCACAGACAGTTTTTGGTCCTACGAGCAAGAGTTGTTTTCTGGTAAGACGAGTCACTATTGTGCTCCAATTGCCATACACAGTGCACATAGCACTTGCGTCTGTTCTCAGCAAGTACAGTGTATCGGACTGAAGAGGAGCTGCTGTTCTTGTCTGTTTCCTAAGCAGAGTTGAACTAGATATGGCCCGTGTGTGTAGGAAGCGAGTTCTTATGTTATGAGCAAGCTCACTGTTCTGGCCCTATAGGAAACACAGTAGAGTAGAAGAGTGCTCTTTTCTCAAAAGCAGAGTGTGTTTCTTGTAAGGCGAGCTAGCGTTTGTTTCCCAGTCCTAAATGGAGTTGAATCACATGCAGTTTCTGGTACTACGAGCAAGAGTTGTTTTCTGGTAAGGAAAGTCACTATTGTGCTCTCATTGCCATACACAGTGTAAATAGCACTCGCGTCTGTTCCCAGCAAGTACAGTGTATTGGACTGAAGAGGATATACTGTTCTTGTCAGTTTCCTAAGCAGAGTTGAACTAGATATGGCCCGTGTGTGTAGGAAGCACAGTTCTTATGTTCTGAGCAAGCTCACTGTTCTGGTCCTACAGGAAACACAGTAGAGTAGAAGAGTGCTCTTTTCTCAAAAGCAGAGTGTGTTTCTTGTAAAGCGAGCTAGAGTTTGTTTCCCAGGCCTAAATGGAGTTGAATCACATGCAGTTTCTGGTATTACAGGCAAGACTTGTTTTCTGGTAAGAAGAGTCACTATTGCGCTGCCAATGCCATACACAGGAGAAATAGCACTGGAGTCTGTTCCCAGCAAGTGCAGTGTATTGGACAGAAGAGGATCTACTGTTCTTGTCAGGTTCCTAAGCAGACTTGAACTAGATATGGCCGTGTGTGTAGGAAGCACAGTTCGTTTGTTCTGAGCAAGCTCACTGTTCGGACCCCATAGGAAACACAGTAGAGTAGATGAGTGCTCTTTTCTCAAAAGCAGAGTGTGTTTCTTGTAAGGCGAGCTAGCGTTTGTTTCTAAGTCCTAAATGGTGTTGAATCACATGCAGTTTCTGGTCCTACGAGCAAGAGTTGTTTTCTGGTAAGGAAAGTCACTATTGCGCTCCCATTGCCATACACAGTGCAAAAAGCACTCGCGTCTGTTCCCAGCAAGTACAGTGTATTGGACTGAAGAGGAGCTACTGTTCTTGTCAGTTTCCTAAGCAGAGTTGAACTAGTTATGGCCCGTGTGTGTAGGAAGCACAGTTCTTATGTTCTGAGCAAGCTCACTGTTCTGGCCCTATAGGAAACACAGTAGAGTAGAAGAGTGCTCTTTTCTCTAAAGCAGAGTGTGTTACTTGTAAGGCAAGCTAGCGTTTGTTTCCCAGGCCTAAATGGAGTTGAATCCCATTCAGTTTCTGGTACTACGAGCAAGAGTTGTTTTCAGGTAAAAAGAGTCACTATTGCGCTGCCATTGCCATACACAGGACAAATAGCACTGGCGTCTATTCGCAGCTAGTACAGTATATTGGGCTGAAGAGGATCTATTGTTCTTGTCAGGTTCTTAAGCAGACTTGAAGTAGATATGGCCGTGTGTGTAGGAAGCACAGTTTTTTTGTTCTGAGCAAGCTCACTGTTCGGACCCCATAGGAAACACAGTAGAGTAGAAGAGTGCTTTTTTCTCAAAAGCAGAGTGTGTTTCTTTTAAGGCGTGCTAGCGTTTGTTTTTCAATCCTAAATGGAGTGGAATCACATGCAGTTTGTGTTCCTACGAGCAAGAGTTGTTTTCTGGTAAGGAAAGTCACTATTGTGCTCCCATTGCCATACACAGTGCAAATAGCCCTCCCATCTGTTCCCAGAAAGTACAGTGTATTGGAAAGAAGAGGAGCTACTGTTCTTGTCAGTTTCCTAAGCAGAGTTGAACTACATATGGCCCCTGTGTGTAGGAAGCACAGTTCTTTTGTTCTGAGCAAGCTCACTGTTCTGGCCCTATAGGAAACACAGTATAGTAGAAGAGTGCTCTTTTCTCAAAAGCAGAGTGTGTTTCTTGTAAAGCGAGCTAGAGTTTGTTTCCCAGGCCTAAATGGAGTTGAATCACATGCAGTTTCTGCTCCATGAGCAAGAGTTGTGTTCTGGTAAGAAGAGTCACTATTGCGCTGCCATTGCCATACACAGGACAAATAGCATTGGCGTCTGTTCCCAGCAAGTACACTGTATTGGAGTGAAGAGGATCTACTGTTCTTGTCAGGTTCCTAAGCAGACTTGAACTAGACATGGCCGTGTGTGTTGGGAGCACAGTTTTTTCGTTCTGAGCAAGCTCACTTTTCCGAACACATAGGAAACACAGTAGAGTAGAAGAGTGCTCTTTTCTCAAAAGCAGAGTGTGTTTCATGTAAGGCGAGCTAGCATTTGTTTCCCAGACCTAAATGGAGTTGAATCACATGCAGTTTCTGGTCCTATGAGCAAGAGTTGTTTTATGGTAAGGAAAGTCACTATTGTGCTCCCATTGCCCTACACAAGGCAAATAGCACTCGCGTCTTTTCCCAGCAAGTACAGTGTATTGGACTGAATAGGAGCTACTGTTCTTGTCAGTTTACTAAGCATAGTTGAACTAGATATGGTCCGTGTGTGTAGGAAGCACAGTTCTTTGTTCTGAGCAAGCTCACTGTTTGGACCCCATAGGAAACACAGTAGAGTAGAAGAGTGCTCTTTTCTCTAAAGCAGAGTGTGTTTCTTGTAAGGCGAGCTACCGTTTGTTTCCCAGTCCTAAATGGAGTGGCATCATATGCAGTTTCTGGTCCTACGAGCAAGAGTTGTTTTCTGGTAAAGAAAGTCACTATTGCGCTCCCATTGCCATACACAGTGCAAATAGCCCTCGCGTCTGTTCCCAGCAACTACAGTGTATTGGACTGAAGAGGAGCTACTGTTCTTCTCAGTTTCCTAAGCAGAGTTGAACTAGATATGGCCTGTGTGTGTAGGAAGCACAGTTCTTTTTTTTGGAGCAAGCACACTGTTCTGGCCCTATAGGAAACACGGTAGAGTAGAAGAGTGCTCTTTTCTCAAAAGCAGAGTGTGTTTCTTGTAAAGCGAGCTAGAGTTTGTTTCCCAGGCCTAAATGGAGTTGAATCACATGCAGTTTCTGGTATTACGAGCAAGAGTTGTTTTCAGGTAAAAAGAGTCACTATTGCGCTGCCAATGCCATACACAGGAGAAATAGCACTGGAGTCGGTTCCTAGCAAGTACAGTGTATTGGACTGAAGAGGATCTACTGTTATTGTCAGGTTCCTAAGCAGACTTGAACTAGATATGGCCTTGTGTGTAGGAAGCACAGTTTTTTTGTTCTCAGCAAGCTCACTGTTCGGAACACATAGGAAACACAATAGAGTAGTAGAGTGCTCTTTTCTCAAAAGCAGAGTGTGTTTAATGTAAGGCGAGCTAGCATTTGTTTCCCAGTCCTAAATGGAGTTGAATCACATGCAGTATCTGGTCCAACGAGCAAGAGTTGTTTTCTGGTAAGGAAAGTCACTATTGCGCTCCCATTTCCATACACAGTGCAAATAGCACTCGCGTCTGTTCCCAGCAAGTACAGTGTATTGGACTGAAGAGGCGCTACTGTTCTTCTCAGATTTCTAAGCAGAGTTTAACTAGATATGGCCCGTGTGTGTAGGAAGCACAGTTCTTTTTTTCTGAGCAAGCTCACTGTTCTGGCCATATGGGAAACACAGTAGAGTAGACGAGTGCTCTTTTCTCAAAAGCAGAGTGTGTTTCTTGTAAAGCGAGCTAGAGTTTGTTTCCCAGTCCTAAACGGAGTTGAATCACATGCAGTTTCTGGTCCACGAGCAAGAGCTGTTTTCTGGTAAGAAGAGTCACTATTGTGCTGCCATTGCCATACACAGGACAAATAGCACTGGCGTCTTTTCCCAGCAAGTACAGTGTATTGGACTGAAGAGGATCTACTGTTCTTGTCAGGTTCCTAAGCAGACTTGAAGTAGATATGGCCGTGTGTGTAGGAAGCGCAGTTCTTTTGTTCTGAGCAAGCTCACTGTTCGGACCCTATAGGAAACACAGTAGAGAGGAAGAGTGCTCTTTTATCAAAAGCAGAGTTTGTTTCTTGTATGGCGAGCTAGCGTTTGTTTCCTAGTCCTAAAGGGAGTTGAATCACATGCAGTTTCTGGTCCTATGAGCAAGAGTTGTTTTCTGGTAAGGAAAGTCACTATTGCGCTCCCATTGCCATACACAGTGCAAAGAGCACTCGCTTCTGTTCCCAGCAAGTACAGTGTATCGGACTGAAGAGGAGCTACTTTTCTTGTCAGTTTCCTAAGCAGAGTTGAAGTAGATATGGCCCGTGTGTAGGAAGCACAGTTCTTATGTTCTGAGCAAGCTCACTGTTCTGGCCCTATAGGAAACACAGTAGAGTAGAAGAGTGCTCTTTTCTCTAAAGCAGAGTGTGTTTCTTGTAAGGCGAGCAAGCGTTTTTTTCCTAGTCCTAAATGGAGTTGAATCACATGCAGTTTCAGGTCCTAGGAACAAGAGTTCTTTTCTGGTAAGGAAAGTCACATTGCGCTCCCATTGCCATACACAGTGCAAATAGCACCCGCGTCTGTTCCCAGCAAGTACAGTGTATTGGACTGAAGAGGATCTACTGTTCTTGTAAGGTTCCTAAGCAGAGTTGAACTAGATATGGCCCATGCGTGTAGGAAGCACAGTTTTTTTGTTCTGAGCAAGCTCACTGTTCGGACCCCATAGAAAACACAGTAGAGTAGAAGAGTGATTTTTTCTCAAACGTAGAGTGTGTTTCTTTTAAGACGAGCAGGCTTTTGTTTCCCATTCCTAAATGGAGTGGAATCACATGCAGTTTCTGGTCCTACGAGCATGTGTTGTTTTCTGGTAAGGAAAGTCACTATTGCGCTGCCATTGCCATACACAGGACAAATAGCATTGGCGTCTGTTCCCAGCAAGTACACTGTATTGGAGTGAAGAGGATCTACTGTTCTTGTCAGGTTCCTAAGCAGACTTGAACTAGACATGGCCGTGTGTGTTGGGAGCACAGTTTTTTCGTTCTGAGCAAGCTCACTTTTCCGAACACATAGGAAACACAGTAGAGTAGAAGAGTGCTCTTTTCTAAAAAGCAGAGTGTGTTTCATGTAAGGCGAGCTAGCATTTGTTTCCCAGACCTAAATGGAGTTGAATCACATGCAGTTTCTGGTCCTATGAGCAAGAGTTTTTTTATGGTAAGGAAAGTCACTATTGTGCTCCCATTGCCCTACACAAGGCAAATAGCACTCGCGTCTTTTCCCAGCAAGTACAGTGTATTGGACGGAATAGGAGCTACTGTTCTTGTCAGTTTACTAAGCATAGTTGAACTAGATATGGTCCGTGTGTGTAGGAAGCACAGTTCTTTGTTCTGAGCAAGCTCACTGTTTGGACCCCATAGGAAACACAGTAGAGTAGAAGAGTGCTCTTTTCTCTAAAGCAGAGTGTGTTTCTTGTAAGGCGAGCTACCGTTTGTTTCCCAGTCCTAAATGGAGTGGCATCACATGCAGTTTCTGGTCCTACGAGCAAGAGTTGTTTTCTGGTAAAGAAAGTCACTATTGCGCTCCCATTGCCATACACAGTGCAAATAGCCCTCGCGTCTGTTCCCAGCAACTACAGTGTATTGGACTGAAGAGGAGCTACTGTTCTTCTCAGTTTCCTAAGCAGAGTTGAACTAGATATGGCCCGTGTGTGTAGGAAGCACAGTTCTTTTTTTTGGAGCAAGCACACTGTTCTGGCCCTATAGGAAACACGGTAGAGTAGAAGAGTGCTCTTTTCTCAAAAGCAGAGTGTGTTTCTTGTAAAGCGAACTAGAGTTTGTTTCCCAGGCCTAAATGGAGTTGAATCACATGCAGTTTCTGGTATTACGAGCAAGAGTTGTTTTCTGGTAAAAAGAGTCACTATTGCACTGCCAATGCCATACACAGGAGAAATAGCACTGGAGTCGGTTCCTAGCAAGTAGAGTGTATTGGACTGAAGAGGATCTACTGTTCTTGTCAGGTTCCTAAGCAGACTTGAACTAGATATGGCCGTGTGTGTAGGAAGCACAGTTTTTTTGTTCTCAGCAAGCTCACTGTTCGGAACACATAGGAAACACAGTAGAGTAGTAGAGTGCTCTTTTCTCAAAAGCAGAGTGTGTTTAATGTAAGGCGAGCTAGCATTTGTTTCCCAGTCCTAAATGGAGTTGAATCACATGCAGTATCTGGTCCAACGAGCAAGAGTTGTTTTCTGGTAAGGAAAGTCACTATTGCGCTCCCATTTCCATACACAGTGCAAATAGCACTCGCGTCTGTTCCCAGCAAGTACAGTGTATTGGACTGAAGAGGCGCTACTGTTCTTCTCAGATTTCTAAGCAGAGTTGAACTAGATATGGCCCGTGTGTGTAGGAAGCGCAGTTCTTTTGTTCTGAGCAAGCTCACTGTTCGGACCCTATAGGAAACACAGTAGAGTAGAAGAGTGCTCTTTTCTCTAAAGCAGAGTGTGTTTCTTGTAAGGCGAGCAAGCGTTTTTTTCCTAGTCCTAAATGGAGTTGAATCACATGCAGTTTCAGGTCCTAGGAACAAGAGTTCTTTTCTGGTAAGGAAAGGCACATTGCGCTCCCATTGCCATACACAGTGCAAATAGCACCCGCGTCTGTTCCCAGCAAGTACAGTGTATTGGACTGAAGAGGATCTACTGTTCTTGTCAGGTTCCTAAGCAGAGTTTAACTAGATATGGCCCATGCGTGTAGGAAGCACAGTTTTTTTGTTCTGAGCAAGCTCACTGTTCGGACCCCATAGAAAACACAGTAGAGTAGAAGAGTGCTTTTTTCTCAAACGTAGAGTGTGTTTCTTTTAAGACGAGCTAGCTTTTGTTTCCCATTCCTAAATGGAGTGGAATCACATGCAGTTTCTGGTCCTGCGACCATGTGTTGTTTTCTGGTAAGGAAAGTCACTATTGCGCTCCCATTGCCATATACAGTGCAAATAGCCCTCCTGTCTGTTCCCAGCAAGTACAGTGTATTGGACTGAAGAGGAGGTACTGTTCTTATCAGTTTCCTAAGAAGACTTGAACTAGATATGGCCCATGTGTTTAGGAAGCACAGTTCTTTTTTTCTGAGCACGCTCACTGTTCTGGCCCTATAGGAAGCACAGTAGAGTAGAAGAGTGCTCTTTTCTCAAAAGCAGAGTGTGTTTCTTGTAAAGCGAGCTAGAGTTTGTTTCCCAGTCCTAAATGGAGTTGAGTCACATGCAGTTTTTTGTTCTATGAGCAAGAGTTGTTTTTTGGTAAGACCAGTCACTATTGTGCTCCAATTGCCACACACAGTGCACATAGCACTCGCGTCTGTTCTCAGCAAGTACAGTGTATCGGACTGAAGAGGAGCTGCTGTTCTTGTCAGTTTCCTAAGCAGAGTTGAAATAGATATGGCCCGTGTGTTTAGGAAGCACAGTTATTATGTTCTGAACAAGCTCACTGTTCTGGTCCTACAGGAAACACAGTAGAGTAGAAGAGTGCTCCTTTCTCTAAAGCAGAGTGTGTTTCTTGTAAGGCGAGCTCGCATTTGTTTCTCAGTCCTAAATGGAGTTGAATCACAGACAGTTTCTGGTCCTACGAGCAAGAAATATTTTCTGGTAAGGAAAGTCATTATTGTGCTCCCATTGCCATACACAGTGCAAATAGCACATGTGTCTGTTCCCAGCAAGTACAGT
This sequence comes from Peromyscus eremicus, assembly GCF_949786415.1. NCBI lineage: Eukaryota > Metazoa > Chordata > Mammalia > Rodentia > Cricetidae > Peromyscus > Peromyscus eremicus. Next base: position 30,224 of record NW_026737871.1, read on the forward strand.
GTATTGGACTGAAGAGGAACTACTGTTCTTGTCAGGTTCCTAAGCAGAGTTGAACTAGATATGGCCCGTGTGTGTAGGAAGCGAGTTCTTATGTTATGAGCAAGCTCACTGTTCTGGCCCTATAGGAAACACAGTAGAGTAGAAGAGTGCTCTTTTCTCTAAAGCAGAGTGT
>NW_026737872.1:0-30373 GCF_949786415.1 Peromyscus eremicus
GTTTCCTATAGGGCCAGAACCAGTGAGCTTGCTCAGAACCAAAGAACTGTGCTTCCTACACACACGGGGCATATCTAGTTCAACTCTGCTTAGGAAACTGACCAGAACAGTAGCTTCTCTTCAGTCCAATACACTGTACTTGCTGGGAACAGAAGCGAGTGCTATTTGCACTGTGTATGGCAATGGGAGCGCAATAGTGACTCTTCTTAGCAGAAAACAACTCTTGCTCGTAGGACCACAAACTGCATGGGATTCAACTCCGTTTAGGACTGGGAAACAAACGCTAGCTGGCCTTGCAAGAAACACACTGTGCTTTTGAGAAAACAGCACTCTTCTACTCTCCTGTGTTTCCTATAGGGCCAGAACAGTGAGCTTGCTCAGAACAAAAGAACTGTGCTTCCTACACACACGGGGCATATCTAGTTCAACTCTGCTTAGGAAACTGACCAGAACAGTAGCTTCTCTTCAGTCCAATACACTGTACTTGCTGGGAACAGACGCGAGTGCTATTTGCACTGTGTATGGCAATGGGAGCGCAATAGTGACTCTTCTTAGCAGAAAACAACTCTTGCTCGTAGGACCACAAACTGCATGGGATTCAACTCCGTTTAGGACTGGGAAACAAACGCTAGCTCGCCTTGCAAGAAACACACTCTGCTTTTGAGAAAACAGCACTCTTCTACTCTCCTGTGTTTCCTATAGGGCCAGAACAGTGAGCTTGCTCAGAACAAAAGAACTGTGCTTCCTACACACACGGGGCATATCTAGTTCAACTCTGCTTAGGAAACTGACCAGAACAGTAGCTTCTCTTCAGTCCAATACACTGTACTTGCTGGGAACAGACGCGAGTGCTATTTGCACTGTGTATGGCAATGGGAGCGCAATAGTGACTCTTCTTAGCAGAAAACAACTCTTGCTCGTAGGACCACAAACTGCATGGGATTCAACTCCGTTTAGGACTGGGAAACAAACGCTAGCTCGCCTTGCAAGAAACACACTCTGCTTTTGAGAAAACAGCACTCTTCTACTCTCCTGTGTTTCCTATAGGGCCAGAACAGTGAGCTTGCTCAGAACAAAGAAACTGTGCTTCCTACACACACGGGGCATATCTAGTTCAACTCTGCTTAGGAAACTGACCAGAACAGTAGCTTCTCTTCAGTCCAATACACTGTACTTGCTGGGAACAGACGCGAGTGCTATTTGCACTGTGTATGGCAATGGGAGCGCAATAGTGACTCTTCTTAGCAGAAAACAACTCTTGCTCGTAGGACCAGAAACTGCATCGGATTCAACTCCGTTTAGGACTGGGAAACAAACGCTAGCTCGCCTTGCAAGAAACACACTCTGCTTTTGAGAAAACAGCACTCTTCTACTCTCCTGTGTTTCCTATAGGGCCAGAACAGTGAGCTTGCTCAGAACAAAAGAACTGTGCTTCCTACACACACGGGGCATATCTAGTTCAACTCTGCTTAGGAAACTGACCAGAACAGTAGCTTCTCTTCAGTCCAATACACTGTACTTGCTGGGAACAGACGCGAGTGCTATTTGCACTGTGTATGGCAATGGGAGCGCAATAGTGACTCTTCTTAGCAGAAAACAACTCTTGCTCGTAGGACCAGAAACTGCATGGGATTCAACTCCGTTTAGGACTGGGAAACAAACGCTAGCTCGCCTTGCAAGAAACACACTCTGCTTTTGAGAAAACAGCACTCTTCTACTCTCCTGTGTTTCCCTATAGGGCCAGAACAGTGAGCTTGCTCAGAACCAAAGAACTGTGCTTCCTACACACACAGGGCATATCTAGTTCAATTCTGCTTAGGAAACTGACCAGAACAGTAGCTTCTCTTCAGTCCAATACACTGTACTTGCTGGGAACAGACGCGAGTGCTATTTGCACTGTGTATGGCAATGGGAGCGCAATAGTGTCTCTTCTTAGCAGAAAACAACTCTTGCTCGTAGGACCAGAAACTGCATGGGATTCTACTCCGTTTAGGACTGGGAAACAAACGCTAGCTCGCCTTGCAAGAAACACACTCTGCTTTTGAGAAAACAGCACTCTTCTACTCTCCTGTGTTTCCTATAGGGCCAGAACAGTGAGCTTGCTCAGAACCAAAGAACTGTGCTTCCTACACACACGGGGCATATCTAGTTCAACTCTGCTTAGGAAACTGACCAGAACAGTAGCTTCTCTTCAGTCCAATACACTGTACTTGCTGGGAACAGACGCGAGTGCTATTTGCACTGTGTATGGCAATGGGAGCGCAATAGTGACTCTTCTTAGCAGAAAACAACTCTTGCTCGTAGGACCAGAAACTGCATGGGATTCAACTCCGTTTAGGACTGGGAAACAAACGCTAGCTCGCCTTGCAAGAAACACACTCTGCTTTTGAGAAAACAGCACTCTTCTACTCTCCTGTGTTTCCTATAGGGCCAGAACAGTGAGCTTGCTCAGAACAAAAGAACTGTGCTTCCTACACACACGGGGCATATCTAGTTCAACTCTGCTTAGGAAACTGACCAGAACAGTAGCTTCTCTTCAGTCCAATACACTGTACTTGCTGGGAACAGACGCGAGTGCTATTTGCACTGTGTATGGCAATGGGAGCGCAATAGTGACTCTTCTTAGCAGAAAACAACTCTTGCTCGTAGGACCAGAAACTGCATGGGATTCAACTCCGTTTAGGACTGGGAAACAAACGCTAGCTCGCCTTGCAAGAAACACACTCTGCTTTTGAGAAAACAGCACTCTTCTACTCTCCTGTGTTTCCTATAGGGCCAGAACAGTGAGCTTGCTCAGAACCAAAGAACTGTGCTTCCTACACACACGGGGCATATCTAGTTCAACTCTGCTTAGGAAACTGACCAGAACAGTAGCTTCTCTTCAGTCCAATACACTGTACTTGCTGGGAACAGACGCGAGTGCTATTTGCACTGTGTATGGCAATGGGAGCGCAATAGTGTCTCTTCTTAGCAGAAAACAACTCTTGCTCGTAGGACCAGAAACTGCATGGGATTCTACTCCGTTTAGGACTGGGAAACAAACGCTAGCTCGCCTTGCAAGAAACACACTCTGCTTTTGAGAAAACAGCACTCTTCTACTCTCCTGTGTTTCCTATAGGGCCAGAACCAGTGAGCTTGCTCAGAACCAAAGAACTGTGCTTCCTACACACACGGGGCATATCTAGTTCAACTCTGCTTAGGAAACTGACCAGAACAGTAGCTTCTCTTCAGTCCAATACACTGTACTTGCTGGGAACAGACGCGAGTGCTATTTGCACTGTGTATGGCAATGGGAGCGCAATAGTGACTCTTCTTAGCAGAAAACAACTCTTGCTCGTAGGACCACAAACTCCATGGGATTCAACTCCGTTTAGGACTGGGAAACAAACGCTAGCTGGCCTTGCAAGAAACACACTGTGCTTTTGAGAAAACAGCACTCTTCTACTCTCCTGTGTTTCCTATAGGGCCAGAACAGTGAGCTTGCTCAGAACAAAAGAACTGTGCTTCCTACACACACGGGGCATATCTAGTTCAACTCTGCTTAGGAAACTGACCAGAACAGTAGCTTCTCTTCAGTCCAATACACTGTACTTGCTGGGAACAGACGCGAGTGCTATTTGCACTGTGTATGGCAATGGGAGCGCAATAGTGACTCTTCTTAGCAGAAAACAACTCTTGCTCGCAGGACCAGAAACTGCATGGGATTCAACTCCGTTTAGGACTGGGAAACAAACGCTAGCTCGCCTTGCAAGAAACACACTCTGCTTTTGAGAAAACAGCACTCTTCTACTCTCCTGTGTTTCCTATAGGGCCAGAACAGTGAGCTTGCTCAGAACAAAACAACTGTGCTTCCTACACACACGGGGCATATCTAGTTCAACTCTGCTTAGGAAACTGACCAGAACAGTAGCTTCTCTTCAGTCCAATACACTGTACTTGCTGGGAACAGACGCGAGTGCTATTTGCACTGTGTATGGCAATGGGAGCGCAATAGTGACTCTTCTTAGCAGAAAACAACTCTTGCTCGTAGGACCAGAAACTGCATGGGATTCAACTCCGTTTAGGACTGGGAAACAAACGCTAGCTCGCCTTGCAAGAAACACACTCTGCTTTTGAGAAAACAGCACTCTTCTACTCTCCTGTGTTTCCTATAGGGCCAGAACAGTGAGCTTGCTCAGAACCAAAGAACTGTGCTTCCTACACACACGGGGCATATCTAGTTCAACTCTGCTTAGGAAACTGACCAGAACAGTAGCTTCTCTTCAGTCCAATACACTGTACTTGCTGGGAACAGACGCGAGTGCTATTTGCACTGTGTATGGCAATGGGAGCGCAATAGTGACTCTTCTTAGCAGAAAACAACTCTTGCACGTAGGACCAGAAACTGCATGGGATTCAACTCCGTTTAGGACTGGGAAACAAACGCTAGCTCGCCTTGCAAGAAACACTCTCTGCTTTTGAGAAAACAGCACTCTTCTACTCTCCTGTGTTTCCTATAGGGCCAGAACAGTGAGCTTGCTCAGAACCAAAGAACTGTGCTTCCTACACACACGGGGCATATCTAGTTCAACTCTGCTTAGGAAACTGACCAGAACAGTAGCTTCTCTTCAGTCCAATACACTGTACTTGCTGGGAACAGACGCGAGTGCTATTTGCACTGTGTATGGCAATGGGAGCGCAATAGTGACTCTTCTTAGCAGAAAACAACTCTTGCTCGTAGGACCAGAAACTGCATGGGATTCAACTCCGTTTAGGACTGGGAAACAAACGCTAGCTCGCCTTGCAAGAAACACACTCTGCTTTTGAGAAAACAGCACTCTTCTACTCTCCTGTGTTTCCTATAGGGCCAGAACAGTGAGCTTGCTCAGAACCAAAGAACTGTGCTTCCTACACACACGGGGCATATCTAGTTCAACTCTGCTTAGGAAACTGACCAGAACAGTAGCTTCTCTTCAGTCCAATACACTGTACTTGCTGGGAACAGACGCGAGTGCTATTTGCACTGTGTATGGCAATGGGAGCGCAATAGTGACTCTTCTTAGCAGAAAACAACTCTTGCACGTAGGACCAGAAACTGCATGGGATTCAACTCCGTTTAGGACTGGGAAACAAACGCTAGCTCGCCTTGCAAGAAACACTCTCTGCTTTTGAGAAAACAGCACTCTTCTACTCTCCTGTGTTTCCTATAGGGCCAGAACAGTGAGCTTGCTCAGAACCAAAGAACTGTGCTTCCTACACACACGGGGCATATCTAGTTCAACTCTGCTTAGGAAACTGACCAGAACAGTAGCTTCTCTTCAGTCCAATACACTGTACTTGCTGGGAACAGACGCGAGTGCTATTTGCACTGTGTATGGCAATGGGAGCGCAATAGTGTCTCTTCTTAGCAGAAAACAACTCTTGCTCGTAGGACCAGAAACTGCATGGGATTCTACTCCGTTTAGGACTGGGAAACAAACGCTAGCTCGCCTTGCAAGAAACACACTCTGCTTTTGAGAAAACAGCACTCTTCTACTCTCCTGTGTTTCCTATAGGGCCAGAACCAGTGAGCTTGCTCAGAACCAAAGAACTGTGCTTCCTACACACACGGGGCATATCTAGTTCAACTCTGCTTAGGAAACTGACCAGAACAGTAGCTTCTCTTCAGTCCAATACACTGTACTTGCTGGGAACAGAAGCGAGTGCTATTTGCACTGTGTATGGCAATGGGAGCGCAATAGTGACTCTTCTTAGCAGAAAACAACTCTTGCTCGTAGGACCACAAACTGCATGGGATTCAACTCCGTTTAGGACTGGGAAACAAACGCTAGCTGGCCTTGCAAGAAACACACTGTGCTTTTGAGAAAACAGCACTCTTCTACTCTCCTGTGTTTCCTATAGGGCCAGAACAGTGAGCTTGCTCAGAACAAAAGAACTGTGCTTCCTACACACACGGGGCATATCTAGTTCAACTCTGCTTAGGAAACTGACCAGAACAGTAGCTTCTCTTCAGTCCAATACACTGTACTTGCTGGGAACAGACGCGAGTGCTATTTGCACTGTGTATGGCAATGGGAGCGCAATAGTGACTCTTCTTAGCAGAAAACAACTCTTGCTCGTAGGACCACAAACTGCATGGGATTCAACTCCGTTTAGGACTGGGAAACAAACGCTAGCTCGCCTTGCAAGAAACACACTCTGCTTTTGAGAAAACAGCACTCTTCTACTCTCCTGTGTTTCCTATAGGGCCAGAACAGTGAGCTTGCTCAGAACAAAAGAACTGTGCTTCCTACACACACGGGGCATATCTAGTTCAACTCTGCTTAGGAAACTGACCAGAACAGTAGCTTCTCTTCAGTCCAATACACTGTACTTGCTGGGAACAGACGCGAGTGCTATTTGCACTGTGTATGGCAATGGGAGCGCAATAGTGACTCTTCTTAGCAGAAAACAACTCTTGCTCGTAGGACCACAAACTGCATGGGATTCAACTCCGTTTAGGACTGGGAAACAAACGCTAGCTCGCCTTGCAAGAAACACACTCTGCTTTTGAGAAAACAGCACTCTTCTACTCTCCTGTGTTTCCTATAGGGCCAGAACAGTGAGCTTGCTCAGAACAAAAAAACTGTGCTTCCTACACACACGGGGCATATCTAGTTCAACTCTGCTTAGGAAACTGACCAGAACAGTAGCTTCTCTTCAGTCCAATACACTGTACTTGCTGGGAACAGACGCGAGTGCTATTTGCACTGTGTATGGCAATGGGAGCGCAATAGTGACTCTTCTTAGCAGAAAACAACTCTTGCTCGTAGGACCAGAAACTGCATCGGATTCAACTCCGTTTAGGACTGGGAAACAAACGCTAGCTCGCCTTACAAGAAACACACTCTGCTTTTGAGAAAACAGCACTCTTCTACTCTCCTGTGTTTCCTATAGGGCCAGAACAGTGAGCTTGCTCAGAACAAAAGAACTGTGCTTCCTACACACACGGGGCATATCTAGTTCAACTCTGCTTAGGAAACTGACCAGAACAGTAGCTTCTCTTCAGTCCAATACACTGTACTTGCTGGGAACAGACGCGAGTGCTATTTGCACTGTGTATGGCAATGGGAGCGCAATAGTGACTCTTCTTAGCAGAAAACAACTCTTGCTCGTAGGACCAGAAACTGCATGGGATTCAACTCCGTTTAGGACTGGGAAACAAACGCTAGCTCGCCTTGCAAGAAACACACTCTGCTTTTGAGAAAACAGCACTCTTCTACTCTCCTGTGTTTCCTATAGGGCCAGAACAGTGAGCTTGCTCAGAACCAAAGAACTGTGCTTCCTACACACACAGGGCATATCTAGTTCAATTCTGCTTAGGAAACTGACCAGAACAGTAGCTTCTCTTCAGTCCAATACACTGTACTTGCTGGGAACAGACGCGAGTGCTATTTGCACTGTGTATGGCAATGGGAGCGCAATAGTGTCTCTTCTTAGCAGAAAACAACTCTTGCTCGTAGGACCAGAAACTGCATGGGATTCTACTCCGTTTAGGACTGGGAAACAAACGCTAGCTCGCCTTGCAAGAAACACACTCTGCTTTTGAGAAAACAGCACTCTTCTACTCTCCTGTGTTTCCTATAGGGCCAGAACAGTGAGCTTGCTCAGAACCAAAGAACTGTGCTTCCTACACACACGGGGCATATCTAGTTCAACTCTGCTTAGGAAACTGACCAGAACAGTAGCTTCTCTTCAGTCCAATACACTGTACTTGCTGGGAACAGACGCGAGTGCTATTTGCACTGTGTATGGCAATGGGAGCGCAATAGTGACTCTTCTTAGCAGAAAACAACTCTTGCTCGTAGGACCAGAAACTGCATGGGATTCAACTCCGTTTAGGACTGGGAAACAAACGCTAGCTCGCCTTGCAAGAAACACACTCTGCTTTTGAGAAAACAGCACTCTTCTACTCTCCTGTGTTTCCTATAGGGCCAGAACAGTGAGCTTGCTCAGAACAAAAGAACTGTGCTTCCTACACACACGGGGCATATCTAGTTCAACTCTGCTTAGGAAACTGACCAGAACAGTAGCTTCTCTTCAGTCCAATACACTGTACTTGCTGGGAACAGACGCGAGTGCTATTTGCACTGTGTATGGCAATGGGAGCGCAATAGTGACTCTTCTTAGCAGAAAACAACTCTTGCTCGTAGGACCAGAAACTGCATGGGATTCAACTCCGTTTAGGACTGGGAAACAAACGCTAGCTCGCCTTGCAAGAAACACACTCTGCTTTTGAGAAAACAGCACTCTTCTACTCTCCTGTGTTTCCTATAGGGCCAGAACAGTGAGCTTGCTCAGAACCAAAGAACTGTGCTTCCTACACACACGGGGCATATCTAGTTCAACTCTGCTTAGGAAACTGACCAGAACAGTAGCTTCTCTTCAGTCCAATACACTGTACTTGCTGGGAACAGACGCGAGTGCTATTTGCACTGTGTATGGCAATGGGAGCGCAATAGTGTCTCTTCTTAGCAGAAAACAACTCTTGCTCGTAGGACCAGAAACTGCATGGGATTCTACTCCGTTTAGGACTGGGAAACAAACGCTAGCTCGCCTTGCAAGAAACACACTCTGCTTTTGAGAAAACAGCACTCTTCTACTCTCCTGTGTTTCCTATAGGGCCAGAACCAGTGAGCTTGCTCAGAACCAAAGAACTGTGCTTCCTACACACACGGGGCATATCTAGTTCAACTCTGCTTAGGAAACTGACCAGAACAGTAGCTTCTCTTCAGTCCAATACACTGTACTTGCTGGGAACAGACGCGAGTGCTATTTGCACTGTGTATGGCAATGGGAGCGCAATAGTGACTCTTCTTAGCAGAAAACAACTCTTGCTCGTAGGACCACAAACTCCATGGGATTCAACTCCGTTTAGGACTGGGAAACAAACGCTAGCTGGCCTTGCAAGAAACACACTGTGCTTTTGAGAAAACAGCACTCTTCTACTCTCCTGTGTTTCCTATAGGGCCAGAACAGTGAGCTTGCTCAGAACAAAAGAACTGTGCTTCCTACACACACGGGGCATATCTAGTTCAACTCTGCTTAGGAAACTGACCAGAACAGTAGCTTCTCTTCAGTCCAATACACTGTACTTGCTGGGAACAGACGCGAGTGCTATTTGCACTGTGTATGGCAATGGGAGCGCAATAGTGACTCTTCTTAGCAGAAAACAACTCTTGCTCGCAGGACCAGAAACTGCATGGGATTCAACTCCGTTTAGGACTGGGAAACAAACGCTAGCTCGCCTTGCAAGAAACACACTCTGCTTTTGAGAAAACAGCACTCTTCTACTCTCCTGTGTTTCCTATAGGGCCAGAACAGTGAGCTTGCTCAGAACAAAACAACTGTGCTTCCTACACACACGGGGCATATCTAGTTCAACTCTGCTTAGGAAACTGACCAGAACAGTAGCTTCTCTTCAGTCCAATACACTGTACTTGCTGGGAACAGACGCGAGTGCTATTTGCACTGTGTATGGCAATGGGAGCGCAATAGTGACTCTTCTTAGCAGAAAACAACTCTTGCTCGCAGGACCAGAAACTGCATGGGATTCTACTCCGTTTAGGACTGGGAAACAAACGCTAGCTCGCCTTGCAAGAAACACACTCTGCTTTTGAGAAAACAGCACTCTTCTACTCTCCTGTGTTTCCTATAGGGCCAGAACAGTGAGCTTGCTCAGAACAAAAGAACTGTGCTTCCTACACACACGGGGCATATCTAGTTCAACTCTGCTTAGGAAACTGACCAGAACAGTAGCTTCTCTTCAGTCCAATACACTGTACTTGCTGGGAACAGACGCGAGTGCTATTTGCACTGTGTATGGCAATGGGAGCGCAATAGTGACTCTTCTTAGCAGAAAACAACTCTTGCTCGTAGGACCACAAACTGCATGGGATTCAACTCCGTTTAGGATTGGGAAACAAACGCTAGCTCGCCTTGCAAGAAACACACTCTGCTTTTGAGAAAACAGCACTCTTCTACTCTCCTGTGTTTCCTATAGGGCCAGAACAGTGAGCTTGCTCAGAACAAAGAAACTGTGCTTCCTACACACACGGGGCATATCTAGTTCAACTCTGCTTAGGAAACTGACCAGAACAGTAGCTTCTCTTCAGTCCAATACACTGTACTTGCTGGGAACAGACGCGAGTGCTATTTGCACTGTGTATGGCAATGGGAGCGCAATAGTGACTCTTCTTAGCAGAAAACAACTCTTGCTCGTAGGACCAGAAACTGCATCGGATTCAACTCCGTTTAGGACTGGGAAACAAACGCTAGCTCGCCTTACAAGAAACACACTCTGCTTTTGAGAAAACAGCACTCTTCTACTCTCCTGTGTTTCCTATATGGCCAGAACAGTGAGCTTGCTCAGAACAAAAGAACTGTGCTTCCTACACACACGGGGCATATCTAGTTCAACTCTGCTTAGGAAACTGACCAGAACAGTAGCTTCTCTTCAGTCCAATACACTGTACTTGCTGGGAACAGACGCGAGTGCTATTTGCACTGTGTATGGCAATGGGAGCGCAATAGTGACTCTTCTTAGCAGAAAACAACTCTTGCTCGTAGGACCACAAACTGCATGGGATTCAACTCCGTTTAGGACTGGGAAACAAACGCTAGCTCGCCTTGCAAGAAACACACTCTGCTTTTGAGAAAACAGCACTCTTCTACTCTCCTGTGTTTCCTATAGGGCCAGAACAGTGAGCTTGCTCAGAACCAAAGAACTGTGCTTCCTACACACACAGGGCATATCTAGTTCAACTCTGCTTAGGAAACTGACCAGAACAGTAGCTTCTCTTCAGTCCAATACACTGTACTTGCTGGGAACAGACGCGAGTGCTATTTGCACTGTGTATGGCAATGGGAGCGCAATAGTGTCTCTTCTTAGCAGAAAACAACTCTTGCTCGTAGGACCAGAAACTGCATGGGATTCAACTCCGTTTAGGACTGGGAAACAAACGCTAGCTCGCCTTGCAAGAAACACACTCTGCTTTTGAGAAAACAGCACTCTTCTACTCTCCTGTGTTTCCTATAGGGCCAGAACAGTGAGCTTGCTCAGAACCAAAGAACTGTGCTTCCTACACACACGGGGCATATCTAGTTCAACTCTGCTTAGGAAACTGACCAGAACAGTAGCTTCTCTTCAGTCCAATACACTGTACTTGCTGGGAACAGACGCGAGTGCTATTTGCACTGTGTATGGCAATGGGAGCGCAATAGTGACTCTTCTTAGCAGAAAACAACTCTTGCACGTAGGACCAGAAACTGCATGGGATTCAACTCCGTTTAGGACTGGGAAACAAACGCTAGCTCGCCTTGCAAGAAACACTCTCTGCTTTTGAGAAAACAGCACTCTTCTACTCTCCTGTGTTTCCTATAGGGCCAGAACAGTGAGCTTGCTCAGAACCAAAGAACTGTGCTTCCTACACACACGGGGCATATCTAGTTCAACTCTGCTTAGGAAACTGACCAGAACAGTAGCTTCTCTTCAGTCCAATACACTGTACTTGCTGGGAACAGACGCGAGTGCTATTTGCACTGTGTATGGCAATGGGAGCGCAATAGTGTCTCTTCTTAGCAGAAAACAACTCTTGCTCGTAGGACCAGAAACTGCATGGGATTCTACTCCGTTTAGGAATGGGAAACAAACGCTAGCTCGCCTTGCAAGAAACACACTCTGCTTTTGAGAAAACAGCACTCTTCTACTCTCCTGTGTTTCCTATAGGGCCAGAACCAGTGAGCTTGCTCAGAACCAAAGAACTGTGCTTCCTACACACACGGGGCATATCTAGTTCAACTCTGCTTAGGAAACTGACCAGAACAGTAGCTTCTCTTCAGTCCAATACACTGTACTTGCTGGGAACAGAAGCGAGTGCTATTTGCACTGTGTATGGCAATGGGAGCGCAATAGTGACTCTTCTTAGCAGAAAACAACTCTTGCTCGTAGGACCACAAACTGCATGGGATTCAACTCCGTTTAGGACTGGGAAACAAACGCTAGCTGGCCTTGCAAGAAACACACTGTGCTTTTGAGAAAACAGCACTCTTCTACTCTCCTGTGTTTCCTATAGGGCCAGAACAGTGAGCTTGCTCAGAACAAAAGAACTGTGCTTCCTACACACACGGGGCATATCTAGTTCAACTCTGCTTAGGAAACTGACCAGAACAGTAGCTTCTCTTCAGTCCAATACACTGTACTTGCTGGGAAAAGACGCGAGTGCTATTTGCACTGTGTATGGCAATGGGAGCGCAATAGTGACTCTTCTTAGCAGAAAACAACTCTTGCTCGCAGGACCAGAAACTGCATGGGATTCAACTCCGTTTAGGACTGGGAAACAAACGCTAGCTCGCCTTGCAAGAAACACACTCTGCTTTTGAGAAAACAGCACTCTTCTACTCTCCTGTGTTTCCTATAGGGCCAGAACAGTGAGCTTGCTCAGAACAAAACAACTGTGCTTCCTACACACACGGGGCATATCTAGTTCAACTCTGCTTAGGAAACTGACCAGAACAGTAGCTTCTCTTCAGTCCAATACACTGTACTTGCTGGGAACAGACGCGAGTGCTATTTGCACTGTGTATGGCAATGGGAGCGCAATAGTGTCTCTTCTTAGCAGAAAACAACTCTTGCTCGTAGGACCAGAAACTGCATGGGATTCTACTCCGTTTAGGACTGGGAAACAAACGCTAGCTCGCCTTGCAAGAAACACACTCTGCTTTTGAGAAAACAGCACTCTTCTACTCTCCTGTGTTTCCTATAGGGCCAGAACAGTGAGCTTGCTCAGAACAAAAAAACTGTGCTTCCTACACACACGGGGCATATCTAGTTCAACTCTGCTTAGGAAACTGACCAGAACAGTAGCTTCTCTTCAGTCCAATACACTGTACTTGCTGGGAACAGACGCGAGTGCTATTTGCACTGTGTATGGCAATGGGAGCGCAATAGTGACTCTTCTTAGCAGAAAACAACTCTTGCTCGTAGGACTACAAACTGCATGGGATTCAACTCCGTTTAGGACTGGGAAACAAATGCTAGCTGGCCTTGCAAGAAACACACTGTGCTTTTGAGAAAACAGCACTCTTCTACTCTCCTGTGTTTCCTATAGGGCCAGAACAGTGAGCTTGCTCAGAACAAAAGAACTGTGCTTCCTACACACACGGGGCATATCTACTTCAACTTGCTTAGGAAACTGACCAGAACAGTAGCTTCTCTTCAGTCCAATACACTGTACTTGCTGGGAACAGACGCGAGTGCTATTTGCACTGTGTATGGCAATGGGAGCGCAATAGTGACTCTTCTTAGCAGAAAACAACTCTTGCTCGTAGGACCAGAAACTGCATGGGATTCAACTCCGTTTAGGACTGGGAAACAAACGCTAGCTCGCCTTGCAAGAAACACACTCTGCTTTTGAGAAAACAGCACTCTTCTACTCTCCTGTGTTTCCTATAGGGCCAGAACAGTGAGCTTGCTCAGAACCAAAGAACTGTGCTTCCTACACACACGGGGCATATCTAGTTCAACTCTGCTTAGGAAACTGACCAGAACAGTAGCTTCTCTTCAGTCCAATACACTGTACTTGCTGGGAACAGACGCGAGTGCTATTTGCACTGTGCATGGCAATGGGAGCGCAATAGTGACTCTTCTTAGCAGAAAACAACTCTTGCTCGTAGGACCAGAAACTGCATGGGATTCAACTCCGTTTAGGACTGGGAAACAAACGCTAGCTCGCCTTGCAAGAAACACACTCTGCTTTTGAGAAAACAGCACTCTTCTACTCTCCTGTGTTTCCTATAGGGCCAGAACAGTGAGCTTGCTCAGAACAAAAGAACTGTGCTTCCTACACACACGGGGCATATCTAGTTCAACTCTGCTTAGGAAACTAACCAGAACAGTAGCTTCTCTTCATTCCAATACACTGTGCTTGCTGGGAACAGACGCGAGTGCTATTTGCACTGTGTATGGCAATGGGAGCGCAATAGTGACTCTTCTTAGCAGAAAACAACTCTTGCTCGTAGGACCACAAACTGCATGGGATTCTACTCCGTTTAGGACTGGGAAACAAACGCCAGCTCGCCTTGCAAGAAACACACTCTGCTTTTGAGAAAACAGCACTCTTCTACTCTCCTGTGTTTCCTATAGGGCCAGAACAGTGAGCTTGCTCAGAACCAAAGAACTGTGCTTCCTACACACACGGGGCATATCTAGTTCAACTCTGCTTAGGAAACTGACCAGAACAGTAGCTTCTCTTCAGTCCAATACACTGTACTTGCTGGGAACAGACGCGAGTGCTATTTGCACTGTGTATGGCAATGGGAGCGCAATAGTGACTCTTCTTAGCAGAAAACAACTCTTGCTCGTAGGACCAGAAACTGTATGGGATTCAACTCCGTTTAGGACTGGGAAACAAACGCTAGCTCGCCTTGCAAGAAACACACTCTGCTTTTGAGAAAACAGCACTCTTCTACTCTCCTGTGTTTCCTATAGGGCCAGAACAGTGAGCTTGCTCAGAACCAAAGAACTGTGCTTCCTACACACACGGGGCATATCTAGTTCAACTCTGCTTAGGAAACTGACCAGAACAGTAGCTTCTCTTCAGTCCAATACACTGTACTTGCTGGGAACAGACGCGAGTGCTATTTGCACTGTGTATGGCAATGGGAGCGCAATAGTGACTCTTCTTAGCAGAAAACAACTCTTGCTCGTAGGACCAGAAACTGCATGGGATTCAACTCCGTTTAGGACTGGGAAACAAACGCTAGCTCGCCTTGCAAGAAACACACTCTGCTTTTGAGAAAACAGCACTCTTCTACTCTCCTGTGTTTCCTATAGGGCCAGAACAGTGAGCTTGCTCAGAACCAAAGAACTGTGCTTCCTACACACACGGGGCATATCTAGTTCAACTCTGCTTAGGAAACTGACCAGAACAGTAGCTTCTCTTCATTCCAATACACTGTACTTGCTGGGAACAGACGCGAGTGCTATTTGCACTGTGTATGGCAATGGGAGCGCAATAGTGACTCTTCTTAGCAGAAAACAACTCTTGCTCGTAGGACCAGAAACTGCATGGGATTCTACTCCGTTTAGGATTGGGAAACAAACGCTAGCTCGCCTTGCAAGAAACACACTCTGCTTTTGAGAAAACAGCACTCTTCTACTCTCCTGTGTTTCCTATAGGGCCAGAACAGTGAGCTTGCTCAGAACAAAAGAACTGTGCTTCCT
This sequence comes from Peromyscus eremicus, assembly GCF_949786415.1. Taxonomy (NCBI): domain Eukaryota; kingdom Metazoa; phylum Chordata; class Mammalia; order Rodentia; family Cricetidae; genus Peromyscus; species Peromyscus eremicus. The sequence continues at coordinate 15,242 of NW_026737872.1, forward strand.
ACACACACGGGGCATATCTAGTTCAACTCTGCTTAGGAAACTGACCAGAACAGTAGCTTCTCTTCAGTCCAATACACTGTACTTGCTGGGAACAGACGCGAGTGCTATTTGCACTGTGTATGGCAATGGGAGCACAATAGTGACTCTTCTTAGCAGAAAACAACTCTTGCTCGTAGGACCAGAAACTACATGGGATTCAACTCCGTTTAGGACTGGGAAACAAACGCTAGCTCGCCTTGCAAGAAACACACTCTGCTTTTGAGAAAACAGCACTCTTCTACTCTCCTGTGTTTCCTATAGGGCCAGAACAGTGAGCTTGCTCAGAACCAAAGAACTGTGCTTCCTACACACACGGGGCATATCTAGTTCAACTCTGCTTAGGAAACTGACCAGAACAGTAGCTTCTCTTCAGTCCAATACACTGTACTTGCTGGGAACAGACGCGAGTGCTATTTGCACTGTGTATGGCAATGGGAGCGCAATAGTGTCTCTTCTTAGCAGAAAACAACTCTTGCTCGTAGGACCACAAACTGCATGGGATTCTACTCCGTTTAGGACTGGGAAACAAACGCCAGCTCGCCTTGCAAGAAACACACTCTGCTTTTGAGAAAACAGCACTCTTCTACTCTCCTGTGTTTCCTATAGGGCCAGAACAGTGAGCTTGCTCAGAACAAAAGAACTGTGCTTCCTACACACACAGGGCATATCTAGTTCAACTCTGCTTAGGAAACTGCCCAGAACAGTACCTTCTCTTCAGTCCAATACACTGTACTTGCTGGGAACAGACGCGAGTGCTATTTGCACTGTGTATGGCAATGGGAGCGCAATAGTGACTCTTCTAAGCAGAAAACAACTCTTGCTCGTAGGACCACAAACTGCATGGGATTCAACTCCGTTTAGGACTGGGAAACAAACGCTAGCTCGCCTTGCAAGAAACACACTCTGCTTTTGAGAAAACAGCACTCTTCTACTCTCCTGTGTTTCCTATAGGGCCAGAACAGTGAGCTTGCTCAGAACAAAAAAACTGTGCTTCCTACACACACGGGGCATATCTAGTTCAACTCTGCTTAGGAAACTGACCAGAACAGTAGCTTCTCTTCAGTCCAATACACTGTACTTGCTGGGAACAGACGCGAGTGCTATTTGCACTGTGTATGGCAATGGGAGCGCAATAGTGACTCTTCTTAGCAGAAAACAACTCTTGCTCGTAGGACCAGAAACTGCATGGGATTCAACTCCGTTTAGGACTGGGAAACAAACGCTAGCTCGCCTTGCAAGAAACACACTGTGCTTTTGAGAAAACAGCACTCTTCTACTCTCCTGTGTTTCCTATAGGGCCAGAACAGTGAGCTTGCTCAGAACAAAAGAACTGTGCTTCCTACACACACGGGGCATATCTAGTTCAACTTGCTTAGGAAACTGACCAGAACAGTAGCTTCTCTTCAGTCCAATACACTGTACTTGCTGGGAACAGACGCGAGTGCTATTTGCACTGTGTATGGCAATGGGAGCGCAATAGTGACTCTTCTTAGCAGAAAACAACTCTTGCTCGTAGGACCAGAAACTGCATGGGATTCAACTCCGTTTAGGACTGGGAAACAAACGCTAGCTCGCCTTGCAAGAAACACACTCTGCTTTTGAGAAAACAGCACTCTTCTACTCTCCTGTGTTTCCTATAGGGCCAGAACAGTGAGCTTGCTCAGAACCTAAGAACTGTGCTTCCTACACACACGGGGCATATCTAGTTCAACTCTGCTTAGGAAACTGACCAGAACAGTAGCTTCTCTTCAGTCCAATACACTGTACTTGCTGGGAACAGACGCGAGTGCTATTTGCACTGTGCATGGCAATGGGAGCGCAATAGTGACTCTTCTTAGCAGAAAACAACTCTTGCTCGTAGGACCAGAAACTGCATGGGATTCAACTCCGTTTAGGACTGGGAAACAAACGCTAGCTCGCCTTGCAAGAAACACACTCTGCTTTTGAGAAAACAGCACTCTTCTACTCTCCTGTGTTTCCTATAGGGCCAGAACAGTGAGCTTGCTCAGAACAAAAGAACTGTGCTTCCTACACACACGGGGCATATCTAGTTCAACTCTGCTTAGGAAACTAACCAGAACAGTAGCTTCTCTTCATTCCAATACACTGTGCTTGCTGGGAACAGACGCGAGTGCTATTTGCACTGTGTATGGCAATGGGAGCGCAATAGTGACTCTTCTTAGCAGAAAACAACTCTTGCTCGTAGGACCACAAACTGCATGGGTTTCAACTCCGTTTAGGACTGGGAAACAAACGCTAGGTGGCCTTGCAAGAAACACACTGTGCTTTTGAGAAAACAGCACTCTTCTACTCTCCTGTGTTTCCTATAGGGCCAGAACAGTGAGCTTGCTCAGAACCAAAGAACTGTGCTTCCTACACACACGGGGCATATCTAGTTCAACTCTGCTTAGGAAACTGACCAGAACAGTAGCTTCTCTTCAGTCCAATACACTGTACTTGCTGGGAACAGACGCGAGTGCTATTTGCACTGTGTATGGCAATGGGAGCGCAATAGTGACTCTTCTTAGCAGAAAACAACTCTTGCTCGTAGGACCAGAAACTGCATGGGATTCAACTCCGTTTAGGACTGGGAAACAAACGCTAGCTCTCCTTGCAAGAAACACACTCTGCTTTTGAGAAAACAGCACTCTTCTACTCTCCTGTGTTTCCTATAGGGCCAGAACAGTGAGCTTGCTCAGAACCAAAGAACTGTGCTTCCTACACACACGGGGCATATCTAGTTCAACTCTGCTTAGGAAACTGACCAGAACAGTAGCTTCTCTTCAGTCCAATACACTGTACTTGCTGGGAACAGACGCGAGTGCTATTTGCACTGTGTATGGCAATGGGAGCGCAATAGTGACTCTTCTTAGCAGAAAACAACTCTTGCTCGTAGGACCACAAACTGCATGGGATTCAACTCCGTTTAGGACTGGGAAACAAACGCTAGCTCGCCTTGCAAGAAACACACTCTGCTTTTGAGAAAACAGCACTCTTCTACTCTCCTGTGTTTCCTATAGGGCCAGAACAGTGAGCTTGCTCAGAACCAAAGAACTGTGCTTCCTACACACACGGGGCATATCTAGTTCAACTCTGCTTAGGAAACTGACCAGAACAGTAGCTTCTCTTCAGTCCAATACACTGTACTTGCTGGGAACAGACGCGAGTGCTATTTGCACTGTGTATGGCAATGGGAGCGCAATAGTGACTCTTCTTAGCAGAAAACAACTCTTGCTCGTAGGACCAGAAACTGCATGGGATTCTACTCCGTTTAGGATTGGGAAACAAACGCTAGCTCGCCTTGCAAGAAACACACTCTGCTTTTGAGAAAACAGCACTCTTCTACTCTCCTGTGTTTCCTATAGGGCCAGAACAGTGAGCTTGCTCAGAACAAAAGAACTGTGCTTCCTACACACACGGGGCATATCTAGTTCAACTCTGCTTAGGAAACTGACCAGAACAGTAGCTTCTCTTCAGTCCAATACACTGTACTTGCTGGGAACAGACGCGAGTGCTATTTGCACTGTGTATGGCAATGGGAGCGCAATAGTGACTCTTCTTAGCAGAAAACAACTCTTGCTCGTAGGACCAGAAACTACATGGGATTCAACTCCGTTTAGGACTGGGAAACAAACGCTAGCTCGCCTTGCAAGAAACACACTCTGCTTTTGAGAAAACAGCACTCTTCTACTCTCCTGTGTTTCCTATAGGGCCAGAACAGTGAGCTTGCTCAGAACCAAAGAACTGTGCTTCCTACACACACGGGGCATATCTAGTTCAACTCTGCTTAGGAAACTGACCAGAACAGTAGCTTCTCTTCATTCCAATACACTGTGCTTGCTGGGAACAGACGCGAGTGCTATTTGCACTGTGTATGGCAATGGGAGCGCAATAGTGACTCTTCTTAGCAGAAAACAACTCTTGCTCGTAGGACCACAAACTGCATGGGATTCAACTCCGTTTAGGACTGGGAAACAAACGCTAGGTGGCCTTGCAAGAAACACACTGTGCTTTTGAGAAAACAGCGCTCTTCTACTCTCCTGTGTTTCCTATAGGGCCAGAACAGTGAGCTTGCTCAGAACAAAAGAACTGTGCTTCCTACACACACGGGGCATATCTAGTTCAACTCTGCTTAGGAAACTGACCAGAACAGTAGCTTCTCTTCAGTCCAATACACTGTACTTGCTGGGAACAGACGCGAGTGCTATTTGCACTGTGTATGGCAATGGGAGCGCAATAGTGACTCTTCTTAGCAGAAAACAACTCTTGCTCGTAGGACCACAAACTGCATGGGATTCTACTCCGTTTAGGACTGGGAAACAAACGCTAGCTCGCCTTGCAAGAAACACACTCTGCTTTTGAGAAAACAGCACTCTTCTACTCTCCTGTGTTTCCTATAGGGCCAGAACAGTGAGCTTGCTCAGAACAAAAGAACTGTGCTTCCTACACACACGGGGCATATCTAGTTCAACTCTGCTTAGGAAACTGACCAGAACAGTAGCTTCTCTTCAGTCCAATACACTGTACTTGCTGGGAACAGACGCGAGTGCTATTTGCACTGTGTATGGCAATGGGAGCGCAATAGTGACTCTTCTTAGCAGAAAACAACTCTTGCTCGTAGGACCAGAAACTGCATGGGATTCAACTCCGTTTAGGACTGGGAAACAAACGCTAGCTCGCCTTGCAAGAAACACACTCTGCTTTTGAGAAAACAGCACTCTTCTACTCTCCTGTGTTTCCTATAGGGCCAGAACAGTGAGCTTGCTCAGAACCAAAGAACTGTGCTTCCTACACACACGGGGCATATCTAGTTCAACTCTGCTTAGGAAACTGACCAGAACAGTAGCTTCTCTTCAGTCCAATACACTGTGCTTGCTGGGAACAGACGCGAGTGCTATTTGCACTGTGTATGGCAATGGGAGCGCAATAGTGACTCTTCTAAGCAGAAAACAACTCTTGCTCGTAGGACCAGAAACTGCATGGGATTCAACTCCGTTTAGGACTGGGAAACAAACGCTAGCTCGCCTTGCAAGAAACACACTCTGCTTTTGAGAAAACAGCACTCTTCTACTCTCCTGTGTTTCCTATAGGGCCAGAACAGTGAGCTTGCTCAGAACAAAAAAACTGTGCTTCCTACACACACGGGGCATATCTAGTTCAACTCTGCTTAGGAAACTGACCAGAACAGTAGCTTCTCTTCAGTCCAATACACTGTACTTGCTGGGAACAGACGCGAGTGCTATTTGCACTGTGTATGGCAATGGGAGCGCAATAGTGACTCTTCTTAGCAGAAAACAACTCTTGCTCGTAGGACCACAAACTACATGGGATTCAACTCCGTTTAGGACTGGGAAACAAACGCTAGCTCGCCTTGCAAGAAACACACTCTCTGCTTTTGAGAAAACTGCACTTTTCTACTCTCCTGTGTTTCCTATAGGGCCAGAACAGTGAGCTTGCTCAGAACAAAAGAACTGTGCTTCCTACACACACGGGGCATATCTAGTTCAACTCTGCTTAGGAAACTGACCAGAACAGTAGCTTCTCTTCAGTCCAATACACTGTACTTGCTGGGAACAGATGCGAGTGCTATTTGCACTGTGTATGGCAATAGGAGCGCAATAGTGACTCTTCTTAGCAGAAAACAACTCTTGCTCGTAGGACCACAAACTGCATGGGATTCAACTCCGTTTAGGACTGGGAAACAAACGCTAGCTGGCCTTGCAAGAAACACACTGTGCTTTTGAGAAAACAGCACTCTTCTACTCTCCTGTGTTTCCTATAGGGCCAGAACAGTGAGCTTGCTCAGAACAAAAGAACTGTGCTTCCTACACACACGGGGCATATCTAGTTCAACTCTGCTTAGGAAACTGAACAGAACAGTAGCTTCTCTTCAGTCCAATACACTGTACTTGCTGGGAACAGACGCGAGTGCTATTTGCACTGTGTATGGCAATGGGAGCGCAATAGTGACTCTACTTAGCAGAAAACAACTCTTGCTCGTAGGACCAGAAACTGCATGGGATTCAACTCCGTTTAGGACTGGGAAACAAACGCTAGCTCGCCTTGCAAGAAACACACTCTGCTTTTGAGAAAACAGCACTCTTCTACTCTCCTGTGTTTCCTATAGGGCCAGAACAGTGAGCTTGCTCAGAACCAAAGAACTGTGCTTCCTACACACACGGGGCATATCTAGTTCAACTCTGCTTAGGAAACTGACCAGAACAGTAGCTTCTCTTCAGTCCAATACACTGTACTTGCTGGGAACAGACACGAGTGCTATTTGCACTGTGTATGGCAATGGGAGCCAATAGTGACTCTTCTTAGCAGAAAACAACTCTTGCTCGTAGGACCAGAAACTGCATGGGATTCAACTCCGTTTAGGACTGGGAAACAAACGCTAGCTCGCCTTGCAAGAAACACACTCTGCTTTTGAGAAAACTGCACTTTTCTACTCTCCTGTGTTTCCTATAGGGCCAGAACAGTGAGCTTGCTCAGAACAAAAGAACTGTGCTTCCTACACACACGGGGCATATCTAGTTCAACTCTGCTTAGGAAACTGACCAGAACAGTAGCTTCTCTTCAGTCCAATACACTGTACTTGCTGGGAACAGATGCGAGTGCTATTTGCACTGTGTATGGCAATAGGAGCGCAATAGTGACTCTTCTTAGCAGAAAACAACTCTTGCTCGTAGGACCACAAACTGCATGGGATTCAACTCCGTTTAGGACTGGGAAACAAACGCTAGCTGGCCTTGCAAGAAACACACTGTGCTATTGAGAAAACAGCACTCTTCTACTCTCCTGTGTTTCCTAAAGGGCCAGAACAGTGAGCTTGCTCAGAACAAAAGAACTGTGCTTCCTACACACACGGGGCATATCTAGTTCAACTCTGCTTAGGAAACTGACCAGAACAGTAGCTTCTCTTCAGTCCAATACACTGTACTTGCTGGGAACAGACGCGAGTGCTATTTGCACTGTGTATGGCAATGGGAGCGCAATAGTGACTCTTCTTAGCAGAAAACAACTCTTGCTCGTAGGACCAGAAACTGCATGGGATTCAACTCCGTTTAGGACTGGGAAACAAACGCTAGCTCGCCTTGCAAGAAACACACTCTGCTTTTGAGAAAACAGCACTCTTCTACTCTCCTGTGTTTCCTATAGGGCCAGAACAGTGAGCTTGCTCAGAACCAAAGAACTGTGCTTTCCTACACACACGGGGCATATCTAGTTCAACTCTGCTTAGGAAACTGACCAGAACAGTAGCTTCTCTTCAGTCCAATACACTGTACTTGCTGGGAACAGACGCGAGTGCTATTTGCACTGTGTATGGCAATGGGAGCGCAATAGTGACTCTTCTTAGCAGAAAACAACTCTTGCTCGTAGGACCACAAACTGCATGGGATTCAACTCCGTTTAGGACTGGGAAACAAACGCTAGCTCGCCTTGCAAGAAACACACTCTGCTTTGAGAAAACAGCACTCTTCTACTCTCCTGTGTTTCCTATAGGGCCAGAACAGTGAGCTTGCTCAGAACAAAAGAACTGTGCTTCCTACACACACAGGGCATATCTAGTTCAACTCTGCTTAGGAAACTGACCAGAACAGTAGCTTCTCTTCAGTCCAATACACTGTACTTGCTGGGAACAGACGCGAGTGCTATTTGCACTGTGTATGGCAATGGGAGCGCAATAGTGACTCTTCTAAGCAGAAAACAACTCTTGCTCGTAGGACCAGAAACTGCATGGGATTCAACTCCGTTTAGGACTGGGAAACAAACGCTAGCTCGCCTTGCAAGAAACACACTCTGCTTTTGAGAAAACAGCACTCTTCTACTCTCCTGTGTTTCCTATAGGGCCAGAACAGTGAGCTTGCTCAGAACAAAAAAACTGTGCTTCCTACACACACGGGGCATATCTAGTTCAACTCTGCTTAGGAAACTGACCAGAACAGTAGCTTCTCTTCAGTCCAATACACTGTACTTGCTGGGAACAGACGCGAGTGCTATTTGCACTGTGTATGGCAATGGGAGCGCAATAGTGACTCTTCTTAGCAGAAAACAACTCTTGCTCGTAGGACCAGAAACTGCATGGGATTCAACTCCGTTTAGGACTGGGAAACAAACGCTAGCTCGCCTTGCAAGAAACACACTCTGCTTTTAAGAAAAGAGCACTCTTCTACTCTCCTGTGTTTCCTATAGGGCCAGAACAGTGAGCTTGCTCAGAACAAAAGAACTGTGCTTCCTACACACACGGGGCATATCTAGTTCAACTCTGCTTAGGAAACTGACCAGAACAGTAGCTTCTCTTCAGTCCAATACACTGTACTTGCTGGGAACAGACGCGAGTGCTATTTGCACTGTGTATGGCAATGGGAGCGCAATAGTGACTCTTCTAAGCAGAAAACAACTCTTGCTCGTAGGACCAGAAACTGCATGGGATTCAACTCCGTTTAGGACTGGGAAACAAACGCTAGCTCGCCTTGCAAGAAACACACTCTGCTTTTGAGAAAACAGCACTCTTCTACTCTCCAGTGTTTCCTATAGGGCCAGAACAGTGAGCTTGCTCAGAACAAAAAAACTGTGCTTCCTACACACACGGGGCATATCTAGTTCAACTCTGCTTAGGAAACTGACCAGAACAGTAGCTTCTCTTCAGTCCAATACACTGTACTTGCTGGGAACAGATGCGAGTGCTATTTGCACTGTGTATGGCAATGAGAGCGCAATAGTGACTCTTCTTAGCAGAAAACAACTCTTGCTCGTAGGACCACAAACTGCATGGGATTCAACTCCGTTTAGGACTGGGAAACAAACGCTAGCTCGCCTTGCAAGAAACACACTCTGCTTTTGAGAAAACTGCACTTTTCTACTCTCCTGTGTTTCCTATAGGGCCAGAACAGTGAGCTTGCTCAGAACAAAAGAACTGTGCTTCCTACACACACGGGGCATATCTAGTTCAACTCTGCTTAGGAAACTGACCAGAACAGTAGCTTCTCTTCAGTCCAATACACTGTACTTGCTGGGAACAGACGCGAGTGCTATTTGCACTGTGTATGGCAATAGGAGCGCAATAGTGACTCTTCTTAGCAGAAAACAACTCTTGCTCGTAGGACCACAAACTGCATGGGATTCAACTCCGTTTAGGACTGGGAAACAAACGCTAGCTGGCCTTGCAAGAAACACACTGTGCTTTTGAGAAAACAGCACTCTTCTACTCTCCTGTGTTTCCTATAGGGCCAGAACAGTGAGCTTGCTCAGAACAAAAGAACTGTGCTTCCTACACACACGGGGCACATCTAGTTCAACTCTGCTTAGGAAACTGACCAGAACAGTAGCTTCTCTTCAGTCCAATACACTGTACTTGCTGGGAACAGACGCGAGTGCTATTTGCACTGTGTATGGCAATGGGAGCGCAATAGTGACTCTTCTTAGCAGAAAACAACTCTTGCTCGTAGGACCAGAAACTGCATGGGATTCAACTCCGTTTAGGACTGGGAAACAAACGCTAGCTCGCCTTGCAAGAAACACACTCTGCTTTTGAGAAAACAGCACTCTTCTACTCTCCTGTGTTTCCTATAGGGCCAGAACAGTGAGCTTGCTCAGAACCAAAGAACTGTGCTTCCTACACACACGGGGCATATCTAGTTCAACTCTGCTTAGGAAACTGACCAGAACAGTGGCTTCTCTTCAGTCCAATACACTGTACTTGCTGGGAACAGACGCGAGTGCTATTTGCACTGTGTATGGCAATGGGAGCGCAATAGTGACTCTTCTTAGCAGAAAACAACTCTTGCTCGTAGGACCACAAACTGCATGGGATTCAACTCCGTTTAGGACTGGGAAACAAACGCTAGCTCGCCTTGAAGAAACACACTCTGCTTTTGAAAAAAAAAGCACTTTTCTACTCTCCTGTGTTTCCTATAGGGCCAGAACAGTGAGCTTGCTCAGAACAAAAGAACTGTGCTTCCTACACACACGGGGCATATCTAGTTCAACTCTGCTTAGGAAACTGACCAGAACAGTAGCTTCTCTTCAGTCCAATACACTGTACTTGCTGGGAACAGACGCGAGTGCTATTTGCACTGTGTATGGCAATGGGAGCGCAATAGTGACTCTTCTTAGCAGAAAACAACTCTTGCTCGTAGGACCAGAAACTGCATGGGATTCAACTCCGTTTAGGACTGGGAAACAAAGGCTAGCTCGCCTTGCAAGAAACACACTCTGCTTTTGAGAAAACAGCACTCATCTACTCTCCTGTGTTTCCTATAGGGCCAGAACAGTGAGCTTGCTCAGAAAAAAAACAACTGTGCTTCCTACACACACAGGGCATATCTAGTTCAACTCTGCTTAGGAAACTGACCAGAACAGTAGCTTCTCTTCAGTCCAATACACTGTACTTGCTGGGAACAGACGCGAGTGCTATTTGCACTGTGTATGGCAATGGGAGCGCAATAGTGACTCTTCTTAGCAGAAAACAACTCTTGCTCGTAGGACCAGAAACTGCATGGGATTCAACTCCGTTTAGGACTGGGAAACAAACGCTAGCTCGCCTTGCAAGAAACACACTCTGCTTTTGAGAAAACTGCACTTTTCTACTCTCCTGTGTTTCCTATAGGGCCAGAACAGTGAGCTTGCTCAGAACAAAAGAACTGTGCTTCCTACACACACGGGGCATATCTAGTTCAACTCTGCTTAGGAAACTGACCAGAACAGTAGCTTCTCTTCAGTCCAATACACTGTACTTGCTGGGAACAGATGCGAGTGCTATTTGCACTGTGTATGGCAATAGGAGCGCAATAGTGACTCTTCTTAGCAGAAAACAACTCTTGCTCGTAGGACCACAAACTGCACGGGATTCAACTCCGTTTAGGACTGGGAAACAAACGCTAGCTCGCCTTGCAAGAAACACACTGTGCTTTTGAGAAAACAGCACTCTTCTACTCTCCTGTGTTTCCTATAGGGCCAGAACAGTGAGCTTGCTCAGAACAAAAGAACTGTGCTTCCTACACACACGGGGCATATCTAGTTCAACTCTGCTTAGGAAACTGACCAGAACAGTAGCTTCTCTTCAGTCCAATACACTGTACTTGCTGGGAACAGACGCGAGTGCTATTTGCACTGTGTATGGCAATGGGAGCGCAATAGTGACTCTTCTTAGCAGAAAACAACTCTTGCTCGTGGGACCAGAAACTGCATGGGATTCAACTCCGTTTAGGACTGGGAAACAAACGCTAGCTCGCCTTGCAAGAAACACACTCTGCTTTTGAGAAAACAGCACTCTTCTACTCTCCTGTGTTTCCTATAGGGCCAGAACAGTGAGCTTGCTCAGAACCAAAGAACTGTGCTTCCTACACACACGGGGCATATCTAGTTCAACTCTGCTTAGGAAACTGACCAGAACAGTAGCTTCTCTTCAGTCCAATACACTGTACTTGCTGGGAACAGACGCGAGTGCTATTTGCACTGTGTATGGCAATGGGAGCGCAATAGTGACTCTTCTTAGCAGAAAACAACTCTTGCTCGTAGGACCAGAAACTGCATGGGATTCAACTCCGTTTAGGACTGGGAAACAAACGCTAGCTCGCCTTGCAAGAAACACACTCTGCTTTTGAGAAAACAGCACTCTTCTACTCTCCTGTGTTTCCTATAGGGCCAGAACAGTGAGCTTGCTCAGAACCAAAGAACTGTGCTTTCCTACACACACGGGGCATATCTAGTTCAACTCTGCTTAGGAAACTGACCAGAACAGTAGCTTCTCTTCAGTCCAATACACTGTACTTGCTGGGAACAGACGCGAGTGCTATTTGCACTGTGTATGGCAATGGGAGCGCAATAGTGACTCTTCTTAGCAGAAAACAACTCTTGCTCGTAGGACCAGAAACTGCATGGGATTCAACTCCGTTTAGGACTGGGAAACAAACGCTAGCTCGCCTTGCAAGAAACACACTCTGCTTTTGAGAAAACAGCACTCTTCTACTCTACTGTGTTTCCTATAGGGCCAGAACAGTGAGCTTGCTCAGATCAAATGAACTGTGCTTCCTAACACACGGGGCCTTATCTAGTTCAACTCTGCTTAGGAAACTGAGAAGAACAGTAGCTCCTCTTCAGTCCAATACACTGTAATTGCTGGGAACAGATGGGAGTGCTATTTGCACTGTGTATGGCAATGGGAGCGCAACAGTGACTTTCCTTACCAGAAAACAACTCTTGCTCGTAGGACCAGAAACTGCATGTGATTCAACTCCATTTAGGACTGGGAAACAAACGCTACCTCGCCTTACAAGAAACACACTCTGCTTTTGAGAAAAGAGCACTCTTCTATTCTACTGTGTTTCCTATGGGGTCCGAACAGTGAGCTTGCTCAGAACAAAAGAACTGTGCTTCCTACACACATGGACCATATCTAGTTCAACTCTGCTTAGGAAACTGACAAGAACAGTAGCTCCTCGTCAGTCCCATACACTGTAATTCCTGGAAACAGACGCGAGGGCTATTTGCACTGTGTAAGGCAAAAAGAGCGCAATAGTGACTTTCCTTACCAGAAAACATCTCTTGCTCGTAGGACCTGAAACTGCATGTGATTCAACTCCATTTAGGACTGGGAAACAAACGATTGCTTGTGTTACAAAAAACACACTCTGCTTTTGAGAAAAGAGCACTCTTCTCCTCTACTGTGTTTCCTATGGGGACCGAACAGTGATCTTGCTCAGAACAAAAGAACTGTGCTTCCTACACACACGGCCATATCTAGTTCAATTCTGCTTAGGAACCTGACAAGAACAGTAGATCCTCTTCAGTCCATACACTGTACTTGCTGCGATCAGACGCCAGTGCTATTTGTCCTGTGTATGGCAATGTCAGCACAATAGTGACTCTTCTTACCAGAAAACAACTCTTGCTTGTAGTACCAGAAACTGCATGGGTTTCAACTCCATTTAGGACTACGAAACAAACGCTAGCTCGCCTTACAAGAAACACACTCTGCTTTAGATAAAAGAGCACTCATCTACTCTACTGTGTTTCCTATAGGGCCAGAACAGTGAGCTTGATCAGAACAGAAGAACTGTGCTTCCTACACACACCGGCCATATCTAGTTCAACTCTGCTGAGGAAACTGACAAGAACAGTAGCTCCTCTTCAGTCCAATACACTGTAATTCCTGGGAACAGACGCGAGTGCTATTTGTACTGTGTATGGCAATGGGAGCGCAATAGTGACTTTCCTTACCAGAAAACAACTCTTGCTCTTAGGAACAGAAACTGCATGGGATTCAACTCCATTTAAGACTGGGAAACAAAAGCTAGCTCGCCTTACAAGAAACACACTCTGCTTTAGAGAAAAGAGCACTCTTCTACTCTACTGTGTTTCCTATGGGGTCCAAACAGTGAGCTTGGTCAGAACAAAAGAACTGTGCTTCCTACACACACGGCCATATCTAGTTCAATTCTGCTTAGGAACCTGACAAGAACAGTAGATCCTCTTCAGTCCAATACACTGTACTTGCTGCGATCAGACGCCAGTGCTATTTGCACTGTGTATGGCAATGAAAACACAATAGTGACTTTCCTTACCAGAAAACAACTCTTGCTCGTAAGAATAGAAACTGCATGTGATTCAACGCCATTTAGGACTGGGAAACAAATGCTAGCTCGCCTTACAAAAACACACTCTGCTTTTGCAAAAAGAGCACTCTTCTACTCTACTGTGTTTCCTATAGGGCCAGAACAGTGAGCTTGCTCAGATCAAATGAAGTGTTCTTCCTAGACACACGGGCCTTATCTAGTTCAACTCTGCTTAGGAAACTGAGAAGAACAGTAGCTCCTCTTCAGTCCAATACACTGTACTTGCTGGGAACAGACACGAGTTCTATTTGCACTGTGTATGGCAATGGGAGCACAATAGTGACTTTCCTTACCAGAAAACAACTCTTGCTCATAGGACCACAAACTGCATGTGATTCAACGCCATTTAGGACTGGGAAACAAATGCTAGTTCGCCTTACAAGAAAAACACTCTGCTTTAGAGAAAAGAGCACTCTTCTACTCCACTGTGTTTCCTAGGGGTCCAAACAGTGAGCTTGCTCAGAACAAAAGAACTGTGCTTCCTACACACACGGACCATATCTAGTTCAACTCTGCTTAGGAAACTGACAAGAACAGTAGATCCTCTTCAGTCCGATACTCTGTAATTGCTGGGAACAGACGCGAGTGCTATTTGCACTGTGTTTGGCAATTGGAGCGCAATAGTGACTTTCCTTACCAGAAAACAACTCTTGTTTGTAGGACCAGAAACTGCATGTGATTCAACTCCATTTAGGACTAGGAAACAAACGCTAGCTCGCCTTACAAAAACCACTCTGCTTTTGAGAAAAGAGCACTCTTCTACTTTACTGTGTTTCCTATAGGGCCAGAACAGTGAGCTTGCTCAGAACAAATGAACTGTGCTTCCTAGACACACGGGCCATATCTAGTTCAACTCTGTTTATGAACCTGACAAGAACACTAGCTCCTCTTCAGTCCAATACACTGTACTTTCTGCGAACAGACGGGAGTGCTATGTGCACTGTATATGGCAATGGGAGCGCAATAGTGACTGTACCAGAAAGCAACTCTTGCTCGTAGGACCAGAAACTGCATGTATTCAACTCCATTTAGGACTGAGAAACAAACGCTAGCTTGCCTTACAAAAAACACACTCTGCTTTTGAGAAAAGAGCACTCTTCTACTCTACTGTGTTTCCTATGGGGTCCAAACAGTGAGCTTGCTCAGAACAAAAGAACTGTGCTTCCTACACACATGGATAATATCTAGTTCAACTCTACTTAGGAAACTGACAAGAACAATTGCACCTATTCAGTGCAATACACTGTACTTGCTGGGAACAGACGCGAGTGCTATTTGCACTGTGTATGGCAATGGGAGCACAATTTGACTTTCATTACCAGAAAACAACTCTTGTTCGTAGGACCAGAAACTTGATGTGATTCTACTCCATTTAGGACTGGGAAACAAACGATAGCTTGCCTTACAAGAAACACACTCTGCTTTTGAGAAAAGATTACTCATCTACTCTACTGTGTTTCCTGTAGTGCCAGAA
>NW_026737873.1:0-30359 GCF_949786415.1 Peromyscus eremicus
AGTAGAAGAGTGCTGTTTTCTCAAAAGCAGAGTGTGTTTCTTGCAAGGCGAGCTAGCGTTTGTTTCCCAGTCCTAAACGGAGTTGAATCCCATGCAGATTCTGGTCCTACGAGCAAGAGTTGTTTTCTGCTAAGAAGAGTCACTATTGCGCTCCCATTGCCATACACAGTGCAAATAGCACTCGCGTCTGTTCCCAGCAAGTACAGTGTATTGGACTGAAGAGAAGCTACTGTTCTTGTCAGTTTCCTAAGCAGAGTTGAACTAGATATGCCCCGTGTGTGTAGGAAGCACAGTTCTTTTGTTCTGAGCAAGCTCACTGTTCTGGCCCTATAGGAAACACAGGAGAGTAGAAGAGTGCTGTTTTCTCAAAAGCAGAGTGTGTTTCTTGCAAGGCGAGCTAGCGTTTGTTTCCCAGTCCTAAACGGAGTAGAATCCCATGCAGTTTCTGGTCCTACGAGCAAGAGTTGTTTTCTGCTAAGAAGAGTCACTATTGCGCTCCCATTGCCATACACAGTGCAAATAGCACTCGCGTCTGTTCCCAGCAAGTACAGTGTATTGGACTGAAGAGAAGCTACTGTTCTGGTCAGTTTCCTAAGCAGAGTTGAACTAGATATGCCCCGTGTGTGTAGGAAGCACAATTCTTTTGTTCTGAGCAAGCTCACTGTTCTGGCCCTATAGGAAACACAGGAGAGTAGAAGAGTGCTGTTTTCTCAAAAGCAGAGTGTGTTTCTTGCAAGGCGAGCTAGCGTTTGTTTCCCAGTCCTAAACGGAGTTGAATCCCATGCAGTTTCTGGTCCTACGAGCAAGAGTTGTTTTCTGCTAAGAAGAGTCACTATTGCACTCCCATTGCCATACACAGTGCAAATAGCACTCGCGTCTGTTCCCAGCAAGTACAGTGTATTGGACTGAAGAGAAGCTACTGTTCTGGTCAGTTTCCTAAGCAGAGTTGAACTAGATATGCCCCGTGTGTGTAGGAAGCACAGTTCTTTTGTTCTGAGCAAGCTCACTGTTCTGGCCCTATAGGAAACACAGGAGAGTAGAAGAGTGCTGTTTTCTCAAAAGCAGAGTGTGTTTCTTGCAAGGCGAGCTAGCGTTTGTTTCCCAGTCCTAAACGGAGTAGAATCCCATGCAGTTTCTGGTCCTACGAGCAAGAGTTGTTTTCTGCTAAGAAGAGTCACTATTGCGCTCCCATTGCCATACACAGTGCAAATAGCACTCGCGTCTGTTCCCAGCAAGTACAGTGTATTGGACTGAAGAGAAGCTACTGTTCTGGTCAGTTTCCTAAGCAGAGTTGAACTAGATATGCCCCGTGTGTGTAGGAAGCACAGTTCTTTTGATCTGAGCAAGCTCACTGTTCTGGCCCTATAGGAAACACAGGAGAGTAGAAGAGTGCTGTTTTCTCAAAAGCAGAGTGTGTTTCTTGCAAGGCGAGCTAGCGTTTGTTTCCCAGTCCTAAACGGAGTTGAATCCCATGCAGTTTCTGGTCCTACGAGCAAGAGTTGTTTTCTGCTAAGAAGAGTCACTATTGCGCTCCCATTGCCATACACAGTGCAAATAGCACTCGCGTCTGTTCCCAGCAAGTACAGTGTATTGGACTGAAGAGAAGCTACTGTTCTGGTCAGTTTCCTAAGCAGAGTTGAACTAGATATGCCCCGTGTGTGTAGGAAGCACAGTTCTTTTGTTCTGAGCAAGCTCACTGTTCTGGCCCTATAGGAAACACAGGAGAGTAGAAGAGTGCTGTTTTCTCAAAAGCAGAGTGTGTTTCTTGCAAGGCGAGCTAGCGTTTGTTTCCCAGTCCTAAACGGAGTTGAATCCCATGCAGATTCTGGTCCTACGAGCAAGAGTTGTTTTCTGCTAAGAAGAGTCACTATTGCGCTCCCATTGCCATACACAGTGCAAATAGCACTCGCGTCTGTTCCCAGCAAGTACAGTGTATTGGACTGAAGAGAAGCTACTGTTCTGGTCAGTTTCCTAAGCAGAGTTGAACTAGATATGCCCCGTGTGTGTAGGAAGCACAGTTCTTTTGTTCTGAGCAAGCTCACTGTTCTGGCCCTATAGGAAACACAGGAGAGTAGAAGAGTGCTGTTTTCTCAAAAGCAGAGTGTGTTTCTTGCAAGGCGAGCTAGCGTTTGTTTCCCAGTCCTAAACGGAGTTGAATCCCATGCAGTTTCTGGTCCTACGAGCAAGAGTTGTTTTCTGCTAAGAAGAGTCACTATTGCGCTCCCATTGCCATACACAGTACAAATAGCACTCGCGTCTGTTCCCAGCAAGTACAGTGTATTGGACTGAAGAGAAGCTACTGTTCTGGTCAGTTTCCTAAGCAGAGTTGAACTAGATATGCCCCGTGTGTGTAGGAAGCACAGTTCTTTGGTTCTGAGCAAGCTCACTGTTCTGGCCCTATAGGAAACACAGGAGAGTAGAAGAGTGCTGTTTTCTCAAAAGCAGAGTGTGTTTCTTGCAAGGCGAGCTAGCGTTTGTTTCCCAGTCCTAAACGGAGTTGAATCCCATGCAGTTTCTGGTCCTACGAGCAAGAGTTGTTTTCTGCTAAGAAGAGTCACTATTGCGCTCCCATTGCCATACACAGTGCAAATAGCACTCGCGTCTGTTCCCAGCAAGTACAGTGTATTGGACTGAAGAGAAGCTACTGTTCTGGTCAGTTTCCTAAGCAGAGTTGAACTAGATATGCCCCGTGTGTGTAGGAAGCACAGTTCTTTTGTTCTGAGCAAGCTCACTGTTCTGGCCCTATAGGAAACACAGGAGAGTAGAAGAGTGCTGTTTTCTCAAAAGCAGAGTGTGTTTCTTGCAAGGCGAGCTAGCGTTTGTTTCCCAGTCCTAAACGGAGTTGAATCCCATGCAGTTTCTGGTCCTACGAGCAAGAGTTGTTTTCTGCTTAGAAGAGTCACTGTTGCGCTCCCATTGCCATACACAGTGCAAATAGCACTCGCGTCTGTTCCCAGCAAGTACAGTGTATTGGACTGAAGAGAAGCTACTGTTCTGGTCAGTTTCCTAAGCAGAGTTGAACTAGATATGCCCCGTGTGTGTAGGAAGCACAGTTCTTTTGTTCTGAGCAAGCTCACTGTTCTGGCCCTATAGGAAACACAGGAGAGTAGAAGAGTGCTGTTTTCTCAAAAGCAGAGTGTGTTTCTTGCAAGGCGAGCTAGCGTTTGTTTCCCAGTCCTAAACGGAGTTGAATCCCATGCAGTTTCTGGTCCTACGAGCAAGAGTTGTTTTCTGCTAAGAAGAGTCACTATTGCGCTCCCATTGCCATACACAGTGCAAATAGCACTCGCGTCTGTTCCCAGCAAGTACAGTGTATTGGACTGAAGAGAAGCTACTGTTCTGGTCAGTTTCCTAAGCAGAGTTGAACTAGATATGCCCCGTGTGTGTAGGAAGCACAGTTCTTTTGTTCTGAGCAAGCTCACTGTTCTGGCCCTATAGGAAACACAGGAGAGTAGAAGAGTGCTGTTTTCTCAAAAGCAGAGTGTGTTTCTTGCAAGGCGAGCTAGCGTTTGTTTCCCAGTCCTAAACGGAGTTGAATCCCATGCAGATTCTGGTCCTACGAGCAAGAGTTGTTTTCTGCTAAGAAGAGTCACTATTGCGCTCCCATTGCCATACACAGTGCAAATAGCACTCGCGTCTGTTCCCAGCAAGTACAGTGTATTGGACTGAAGAGAAGCTACTGTTCTGGTCAGTTTCCTAAGCAGAGTTGAACTAGATATGCCCCGTGTGTGTAGGAAGCACAGTTCTTTGGTTCTGAGCAAGCTCACTGTTCTGGCCCTATAGGAAACACAGGAGAGTAGAAGAGTGCTGTTTTCTCAAAAGCAGATTGTGTTTCTTGCAAGGCGAGCTAGCGTTTGTTTCCCAGTCCTAAACGGAGTTGAATCCCATGCAGTTTCTGGTCCTACGAGCAAGAGTTGTTTTCTGCTAAGAAGAGTCACTATTGCGCTCCCATTGCCATACACAGTGCAAATAGCACTCGCGTCTGTTCCCAGCAAGTACAGTGTATTGGACTGAAGAGAAGCTACTGTTCTGGTCAGTTTCCTAAGCAGAGTTGAACTAGATATGCCCCGTGTGTGTAGGAAGCACAGTTCTTTTGTTCTGAGCAAGCTCACTGTTCTGGCCCTATAGGAAACACAGGAGAGTAGAAGAGTGCTGTTTTCTCAAAAGCAGAGTGTGTTTCTTGCAAGGCGAGCTAGCGTTTGTTTCCCAGTCCTAAACGGAGTTGAATCCCATGCAGTTTCTGGTCCTACGAGCAAGAGTTGTTTTCTGCTTAGAAGAGTCACTGTTGCGCTCCCATTGCCATACACAGTGCAAATAGCACTCGCGTCTGTTCCCAGCAAGTACAGTGTATTGGACTGAAGAGAAGCTACTGTTCTGGTCAGTTTCCTAAGCAGAGTTGAACTAGATATGCCCCGTGTGTGTAGGAAGCACAGTTCTTTTGTTCTGAGCAAGCTCACTGTTCTGGCCCTATAGGAAACACAGGAGAGTAGAAGAGTGCTGTTTTCTCAAAAGCAGAGTGTGTTTCTTGCAAGGCGAGCTAGCGTTTGTTTCCCAGTCCTAAACGGAGTTGAATCCCATGCAGTTTCTGGTCCTACGAGCAAGAGTTGTTTTCTGCTAAGAAGAGTCACTATTGCGCTCCCATTGCCATACACAGTGCAAATAGCACTCGCGTCTGTTCCCAGCAAGTACAGTGTATTGGACTGAAGAGAAGCTACTGTTCTGGTCAGTTTCCTAAGCAGAGTTGAACTAGATATGCCCCGTGTGTGTAGGAAGCACAGTTCTTTTGTTCTGAGCAAGCTCACTGTTCTGGCCCTATAGGAAACACAGGAGAGTAGAAGAGTGCTGTTTTCTCAAAAGCAGAGTGTGTTTCTTGCAAGGCGAGCTAGCGTTTGTTTCCCAGTCCTAAACGGAGTTGAATCCCATGCAGATTCTGGTCCTACGAGCAAGAGTTGTTTTCTGCTAAGAAGAGTCACTATTGCGCTCCCATTGCCATACACAGTGCAAATAGCACTCGCGTCTGTTCCCAGCAAGTACAGTGTATTGGACTGAAGAGAAGCTACTGTTCTTGTCAGTTTCCTAAGCAGAGTTGAACTAGATATGCCCCGTGTGTGTAGGAAGCACAGTTCTTTTGTTCTGAGCAAGCTCACTGTTCTGGCCCTATAGGAAACACAGGAGAGTAGAAGAGTGCTGTTTTCTCAAAAGCAGAGTGTGTTTCTTGCAAGGCGAGCTAGCGTTTGTTTCCCAGTCCTAAACGGAGTAGAATCCCATGCAGTTTCTGGTCCTACGAGCAAGAGTTGTTTTCTGCTAAGAAGAGTCACTATTGCGCTCCCATTGCCATACACAGTGCAAATAGCACTCGCGTCTGTTCCCAGCAAGTACAGTGTATTGGACTGAAGAGAAGCTACTGTTCTGGTCAGTTTCCTAAGCAGAGTTGAACTAGATATGCCCCGTGTGTGTAGGAAGCACAATTCTTTTGTTCTGAGCAAGCTCACTGTTCTGGCCCTATAGGAAACACAGGAGAGTAGAAGAGTGCTGTTTTCTCAAAA
Source organism: Peromyscus eremicus (assembly GCF_949786415.1). Classification (NCBI taxonomy): domain Eukaryota; kingdom Metazoa; phylum Chordata; class Mammalia; order Rodentia; family Cricetidae; genus Peromyscus; species Peromyscus eremicus. The sequence continues at coordinate 5,547 of NW_026737873.1, forward strand.
GCAGAGTGTGTTTCTTGCAAGGCGAGCTAGCGTTTGTTTCCCAGTCCTAAACGGAGTTGAATCCCATGCAGTTTCTGGTCCTACGAGCAAGAGTTGTTTTCTGCTAAGAAGAGTCACTATTGCACTCCCATTGCCATACACAGTGCAAATAGCACTCGCGTCTGTTCCCAGCAAGTACAGTGTATTGGACTGAAGAGAAGCTACTGTTCTGGTCAGTTTCCTAAGCAGAGTTGAACTAGATATGCCCCGTGTGTGTAGGAAGCACAGTTCTTTTGTTCTGAGCAAGCTCACTGTTCTGGCCCTATAGGAAACACAGGAGAGTAGAAGAGTGCTGTTTTCTCAAAAGCAGAGTGTGTTTCTTGCAAGGCGAGCTAGCGTTTGTTTCCCAGTCCTAAACGGAGTTGAATCCCATGCAGTTTCTGGTCCTACGAGCAAGAGTTGTTTTCTGCTAAGAAGAGTCACTATTGCGCTCCCATTGCCATACACAGTGCAAATAGCACTCGCGTCTGTTCCCAGCAAGTACAGTGTATTGGACTGAAGAGAAGCTACTGTTCTGGTCAGTTTCCTAAGCAGAGTTGAACTAGATATGCCCCTTGTGTGTAGGAAGCACAGTTCTTTTGTTCTGAGCAACCTCACTGTTCTGGCCCTATAGGAAACACAGGAGAGTAGAAGAGTGCTGTTTTCTCAAAAGCAGAGTGTGTTTCTTGCAAGGCGAGCTAGCGTTTGTTTCCCAGTCCTAAACGGAGTTGAATCCCATGCAGTTTCTGGTCCTATGAGCAAGAGTTGTTTTCTGCTAAGAAGAGTCACTATTGCGCTCCCATTGCCATACACAGTGCAAATAGCACTCGCGTCTGTTCCCAGCAAGTACAGTGTATTGGACTGAAGAGAAGCTACTGTTCTGGTCAGTTTCCTAAGCAGAGTTGAACTAGATATGCCCCGTGTGTGTAGGAAGCACAGTTCTTTTGTTCTGAGCAAGCTCACTGTTCTGGCCCTATAGGAAACACAGGAGAGTAGAAGAGTGCTGTTTTCTCAAAAGCAGAGTGTGTTTCTTGCAAGGCGAGCTAGCGTTTGTTTCCCAGTCCTAAACGGAGTTGAATCCCATGCAGTTTCTGGTCCTATGAGCAAGAGTTGTTTTCTGCTAAGAATAGTCACTATTGCGCTCCCATTGCCATACACAGTGCAAATAGCACTCGCGTCTGTTCCCAGCAAGTACAGTGTATTGGACTGAAGAGAAGCTACTGTTCTGGTCAGTTTCCTAAGCAGAGTTGAACTAGATATGCCCCGTGTGTGTAGGAAGCACAGTTCTTTTGTTCTGAGCAAGCTCACTGTTCTGGCCCTATAGGAAACACAGGAGAGTAGAAGAGTGCTGTTTTCTCAAAAGCAGAGTGTGTTTCTTGCAAGGCAAGCTAGCGTTTGTTTCCCAGTCCTAAACGGAGTTGAATCCCATGCAGATTCTGGTCCTACGAGCAAGAGTTGTTTTCTGCTAAGAAGAGTCACTATTGCGCTCCCATTGCCATACACAGTGCAAATAGCACTCGCGTCTGTTCCCAGCAAGTACAGTGTATTGGACTGAAGAGAAGCTACTGTTCTGGTCAGTTTCCTAAGCAGAGTTGAACTAGATATGCCCCGTGTGTGTAGGAAGCACAGTTCTTTTGTTCTGAGCAAGCTCACTGTTCTGGCCCTATAGGAAACACAGGAGAGTAGAAGAGTGCTGTTTTCTCAAAAGCAGAGTGTGTTTCTTGCAAGGCGAGCTAGCGTTTGTTTCCCAGTCCTAAACGGAGTTGAATCCCATGCAGTTTCTGGTCCTACGAGCAAGAGTTGTTTTCTGCTTAGAAGAGTCACTATTGCGCTCCCATTGCCATACACAGTGCAAATAGCACTCGCGTCTGTTCCCAGCAAGTACAGTGTATTGGACTGAAGAGAAGCTACTGTTCTGGTCAGTTTCCTAAGCAGAGTTGAACTAGATATGCCCCGTGTGTGTAGGAAGCACAGTTCTTTTGTTCTGAGCAAGCTCACTGTTCTGGCCCTATAGGAAACACAGGAGAGTAGAAGAGTGCTGTTTTCTCAAAAGCAGAGTGTGTTTCTTGCAAGGCGAGCTAGCGTTTGTTTCCCAGTCCTAAACGGAGTTGAATCCCATGCAGTTTCTGGTCCTACGAGCAAGAGTTGTTTTCTGCTAAGAAGAGTCACTATTGCGCTCCCATTGCCATACACAGTGCAAATAGCACTCGCGTCTGTTCCCAGCAAGTACAGTGTATTGGACTGAAGAGAAGCTACTGTTCTGGTCAGTTTCCTAAGCAGAGTTGAACTAGATATGCCCCGTGTGTGTAGGAAGCACAGTTTTTTTGTTCTGAGCAAGCTCACTGTTCTGGCCCTATAGGAAACACAGGAGAGTAGAAGAGTGCTGTTTTCTCAAAAGCAGAGTGTGTTTCTTGCAAGGCGAGCTAGCGTTTGTTTCCCAGTCCTAAACGGAGTTGAATCCCATGCAGTTTCTGGTCCTACGAGCAAGAGTTGTTTTCTGCTAAGAAGAGTCACTATTGCGCTCCCATTGCCATACACAGTGCAAATAGCACTCGCGTCTGTTCCCAGCAAGTACAGTGTATTGGACTGAAGAGAAGCTACTGTTCTTGTCAGTTTCCTAAGCAGAGTTGAACTAGATATGCCCCGTGTGTGTAGGAAGCACAGTTCTTTTGTTCTGAGCAAGCTCACTGTTCTGGCCCTATAGGAAACACAGGAGAGTAGAAGAGTGCTGTTTTCTCAAAAGCAGAGTGTGTTTCTTGCAAGGCGAGCTAGCGTTTGTTTCCCAGTCCTAAACGGAGTTGAATCCCATGCAGTTTCTGGTCCTACGAGCAAGAGTTGTTTTCTGCTTAGAAGAGTCACTATTGCGCTCCCATTGCCATACACAGTGCAAATAGCACTCGCGTCTGTTCCCAGCAAGTACAGTGTATTGGACTGAAGAGAAGCTACTGTTCTTGTCAGTTTCCTAAGCAGAGTTGAACTAGATATGCCCCGTGTGTGTAGGAAGCACAGTTCTTTTGTTCTGAGCAAGCTCACTGTTCTGGCCCTATAGGAAACACAGGAGAGTAGAAGAGTGCTGTTTTCTCAAAAGCAGAGTGTGTTTCTTGCAAGGCGAGCTAGCGTTTGTTTCCCAGTCCTAAACGGAGTTGAATCCCATGCAGTTTCTGGTCCTACGAGCAAGAGTTGTTTTCTGCTAAGAAGAGTCACTATTGCGCTCCCATTGCCATACACAGTGCAAATAGCACTCGCGTCTGTTCCCAGCAAGTACAGTGTATTGGACTGAAGAGAAGCTACTGTTCTGGTCAGTTTCCTAAGCAGAGTTGAACTAGATATGCCCCGTGTGTGTAGGAAGCACAGTTCTTTTGTTCTGAGCAAGCTCACTGTTCTGGCCCTATAGGAAACACAGGAGAGTAGAAGAGTGCTGTTTTCTCAAAAGCAGAGTGTGTTTCTTGCAAGGCAAGCTAGCGTTTGTTTCCCAGTCCTAAACGGAGTTGAATCCCATGCAGTTTCTGGTCCTATGAGCAAGAGTTGTTTTCTGCTAAGAAGAGTCACTATTGCGCTCCCATTGCCATACACAGTGCAAATAGCACTCGCGTCTGTTCCCAGCAAGTACAGTGTATTGGACTGAAGAGAAGCTACTGTTCTGGTCAGTTTCCTAAGCAGAGTTGAACTAGATATGCCCCGTGTGTGTAGGAAGCACAATTTTTTTGTTCTGAGCAAGCTCACTGTTCTGGCCCTATAGGAAACACAGGAGAGTAGAAGAGTGCTGTTTTCTCAAAAGCAGAGTGTGTTTCTTGCAAGGCGAGCTAGCGTTTGTTTCCCAGTCCTAAACGGAGTTGAATCCCATGCAGTTTGTGGTCCTACGAGCAAGAGTTGTTTTCTGCTAAGAAGAGTCACTATTGCACTCCCATTGCCATACACAGTGCAAATAGCACTCGCGTCTGTTCCCAGCAAGTACAGTGTATTGGACTGAAGAGAAGCTACTGTTCTGGTCAGTTTCCTAAGCAGAGTTGAACTAGATATGCCCCGTGTGTGTAGGAAGCACAGTTCTTTTGTTCTGAGCAAGCTCACTGTTCTGGCCCTATAGGAAACACAGGAGAGTAGAAGAGTGCTGTTTTCTCAAAAGCAGAGTGTGTTTCTTGCAAGGCCAGCTAGCGTTTGTTTCCCAGTCCTAAACGGAGTTGAATCCCATGCAGTTTCTGGTCCTACGAGCAAGAGTTGTTTTCTGCTAAGAAGAGTCACTATTGCGCTCCCATTGCCATACACAGTGCAAATAGCACTCGCGTCTGTTCCCAGCAAGTACAGTGTATTGGACTGAAGAGAAGCTACTGTTCTTGTCAGTTTCCTAAGCAGAGTTGAACTAGATATGCCCCTTGTGTGTAGGAAGCACAGTTCTTTTGTTCTGAGCAACCTCACTGTTCTGGCCCTATAGGAAACACAGGAGAGTAGAAGAGTGCTGTTTTCTCAAAAGCAGAGTGTGTTTCTTGCAAGGCGAGCTAGCGTTTGTTTCCCAGTCCTAAACGGAGTTGAATCCCATGCAGTTTCTGGTCCTATGAGCAAGAGTTGTTTTCTGCTAAGGAGAGTCACTATTGCGCTCCCATTGCCATACACAGTGCAAATAGCACTCGCGTCTGTTCCCAGCAAGTACAGTGTATTGGACTGAAGAGAAGCTACTGTTCTGGTCAGTTTCCTAAGCAGAGTTGAACTAGATATGCCCCGTGTGTGTAGGAAGCACAGTTGTTTTGTTCTGAGCAAGCTCACTGTTCTGGCCCTATAGGAAACACAGGAGAGTAGAAGAGTGCTGTTTTCTCAAAAGCAGAGTGTGTTTCTTGCAAGGCGAGCTAGCGTTTGTTTCCCAGTCCTAAACAGAGTAGAATCCCATGCAGTTTCTGGTCCTACGAGCAAGAGTTGTTTTCTGCTAAGAAGAGTCACTATTGCGCTCCCATTGCCATACACAGTGCAAATAGCACTCGCGTCTGTTCCCAGCAAGTACAGTGTATTGGACTGAAGAGAAGCTACTGTTCTGGTCAGTTTCCTAAGCAGAGTTGAACTAGATATGCCCCTTGTGTGTAGGAAGCACAGTTCTTTTGTTCTGAGCAAGCTCACTGTTCTGGCCCTATAGGAAACACAGGAGAGTAGAAGAGTGCTGTTTTCTCAAAAGCAGAGTGTGTTTCTTGCAAGGCGAGCTAGCGTTTGTTTCCCAGTCCTAAACGGAGTTGAATCCCATGCAGTTTCTGGTCCTATGAGCAAGAGTTGTTTTCTGCTAAGAAGAGTCACTATTGCGCTCCCATTGCCATACACAGTGCAAATAGCACTCGCGTCTGTTCCCAGCAAGTACAGTGTATTGGACTGAAGAGAAGCTACTGTTCTGGTCAGTTTCCTAAGCAGAGTTGAACTAGATATGCCCCGTGTGTGTAGGAAGCACAGTTCTTTTGTTCTGAGCAAGCTCACTGTTCTGGCCCTATAGGAAACACAGGAGAGTAGAAGAGTGCTGTTTTCTCAAAAGCAGAGTGTGTTTCTTGCAAGGCAAGCTAGCGTTTGTTTCCCAGTCCTAAACGGAGTTGAATCCCATGCAGATTCTGGTCCTACGAGCAAGAGTTGTTTTCTGCTAAGAAGAGTCACTATGGCGCTCCCATTGCCATACACAGTGCAAATAGCACTCGCGTCTGTTCCCAGCAAGTACAGTGTATTGGACTGAAGAGAAGCTACTGTTCTGGTCAGTTTCCTAAGCAGAGTTGAACTAGATATGCCCCGTGTGTGTAGGAAGCACAGTTCTTTTGTTCTGAGCAAGCTCACTGTTCTGGCCCTATAGGAAACACAGGAGAGTAGAAGAGTGCTGTTTTCTCAAAAGCAGAGTGTGTTTCTTGCAAGGCGAGCTAGCGTTTGTTTCCCAGTCCTAAACGGAGTTGAATCCCATGCAGATTCTGGTCCTACGAGCAAGAGTTGTTTTCTGCTAAGAAGAGTCACTATTGCGCTCCCATTGCCATACACAGTGCAAATAGCACTCGCGTCTGTTCCCAGCAAGTACAGTGTATTGGACTGAAGAGAAGCTACTGTTCTGGTCAGTTTCCTAAGCAGAGTTGAACTAGATATGCCCCGTGTGTGTAGGAAGCACAGTTCTTTTGTTCTGAGCAAGCTCACTGTTCTGGCCCTATAGGAAACACAGGAGAGTAGAAGAGTGCTGTTTTCTCAAAAGCAGAGTGTGTTTCTTGCAAGGCGAGCTAGCGTTTGTTTCCCAGTCCTAAACGGAGTTGAATCCCATGCAGTTTCTGCTCCTACGAGCAAGAGTTGTTTTCTGCTTAGAAGAGTCACTATTGCACTCCCATTGCCATACACAGTGCAAATAGCACTCGCGTCTGTTCCCAGCAAGTACAGTGTATTGGACTGAAGAGAAGCTACTGTTCTGGTCAGTTTCCTAAGCAGAGTTGAACTAGATATGCCCCGTGTGTGTAGGAAGCACAGTTCTTTTGTTCTGAGCAAGCTCACTGTTCTGGCCCTATAGGAAACACAGGAGAGTAGAAGAGTGCTGTTTTCTCAAAAGCAGAGTGTGTTTCTTGCAAGGCGAGCTAGCGTTTGTTTCCCAGTCCTAAACGGAGTTGAATCCCATGCAGTTTGTGGTCCTACGAGCAAGAGTTGTTTTCTGCTAAGAAGAGTCACTATTGTGCTCCCATTGCCATACACAGTACAAATAGCACTCGCGTCTGTTCCCAGCAAGTACAGTGTATTGGACTGAAGAGAAGCTACTGTTCTGGTCAGTTTCCTAAGCAGAGTTGAACTAGATATGCCCCGTGTGTGTAGGAAGCACAGTTCTTTGGTTCTGAGCAAGCTCACTGTTCTGGCCCTATAGGAAACACAGGAGAGTAGAAGAGTGCTGTTTTCTCAAAAGCAGAGTGTGTTTCTTGCAAGGCGAGCTAGCGTTTGTTTCCCAGTCCTAAACGGAGTTGAATCCCATGCAGTTTGTGGTCCTACGAGCAAGAGTTGTTTTCTGCTAAGAAGAGTCACTATTGCGCTCCCATTGCCATACACAGTGCAAATAGCACTCGCGTCTGTTCCCAGCAAGTACAGTGTATTGGACTGAAGAGAAGCTACTGTTCTGGTCAGTTTCCTAAGCAGAGTTGAACTAGATATGCCCCGTGTGTGTAGGAAGCACAGTTCTTTTGTTCTGAGCAAGCTCACTGTTCTGGCCCTATAGGAAACACAGGAGAGTAGAAGAGTGCTGTTTTCTCAAAAGCAGAGTGTGTTTCTTGCAAGGCGAGCTAGCGTTTGTTTCCCAGTCCTAAACGGAGTTGAATCCCATGCAGTTTCTGGTCCTACGAGCAAGAGTTGTTTTCTGCTAAGAAGAGTCACTATTGCGCTCCCATTGCCATACACAGTGCAAATAGCACTCGCGTCTGTTCCCAGCAAGTACAGTGTATTGGACTGAAGAGAAGCTACTGTTCTGGTCAGTTTCCTAAGCAGAGTTGAACTAGATATGCCCCGTGTGTGTAGGAAGCACAGTTCTTTTGTTCTGAGCAAGCTCACTGTTCTGGCCCTATAGGAAACACAGGAGAGTAGAAGAGTGCTGTTTTCTCAAAAGCAGAGTGTGTTTCTTGCAAGGCGAGCTAGCGTTTGTTTCCCAGTCCTAAACGGAGTTGAATCCCATGCAGATTCTGGTCCTACGAGCAAGAGTTGTTTTCTGCTAAGAAGAGTCACTATTGCGCTCCCATTGCCATACACAGTGCAAATAGCACTCGCGTCTGTTCCCAGCAAGTACAGTGTATTGGACTGAAGAGAAGCTACTGTTCTGGTCAGTTTCCTAAGCAGAGTTGAACTAGATATGCCCCGTGTGTGTAGGAAGCACAGTTCTTTGGTTCTGAGCAAGCTCACTGTTCTGGCCCTATAGGAAACACAGGAGAGTAGAAGAGTGCTGTTTTCTCAAAAGCAGAGTGTGTTTCTTGCAAGGCGAGCTAGCGTTTGTTTCCCAGTCCTAAACGGAGTTGAATCCCATGCAGTTTGTGGTCCTACGAGCAAGAGTTGTTTTCTGCTAAGAAGAGTCACTATTGCGCTCCCATTGCCATACACAGTACAAATAGCACTCGCGTCTGTTCCCAGCAAGTACAGTGTATTGGACTGAAGAGAAGCTACTGTTCTGGTCAGTTTCCTAAGCAGAGTTGAACTAGATATGCCCCGTGTGTGTAGGAAGCACAGTTCTTTTGTTCTGAGCAAGCTCACTGTTCTGGCCCTATAGGAAACACAGGAGAGTAGAAGAGTGCTGTTTTCTCAAAAGCAGAGTGTGTTTCTTGCAAGGCGAGCTAGCGTTTGTTTCCCAGTCCTAAACGGAGTTGAATCCCATGCAGTTTGTGGTCCTACGAGCAAGAGTTGTTTTCTGCTAAGAAGAGTCACTATTGCGCTCCCATTGCCATACACAGTGCAAATAGCACTCGCGTCTGTTCCCAGCAAGTACAGTGTATTGGACTGAAGAGAAGCTACTGTTCTGGTCAGTTTCCTAAGCAGAGTTGAACTAGATATGCCCCGTGTGTGTAGGAAGCACAGTTGTTTTGTTCTGAGCAAGCTCACTGTTCTGGCCCTATAGGAAACACAGGAGAGTAGAAGAGTGCTGTTTTCTCAAAAGCAGAGTGTGTTTCTTGCAAGGCGAGCTAGCGTTTGTTTCCCAGTCCTAAACGGAGTTGAATCCCATGCAGTTTCTGGTCCTACGAGCAAGAGTTGTTTTCTGCTAAGAAGAGTCACTATTGCGCTCCCATTGCCATACACAGTGCAAATAGCACTCGCGTCTGTTCCCAGCAAGTACAGTGTATTGGACTGAAGAGAAGCTACTGTTCTTGTCAGTTTCCTAAGCAGAGTTGAACTAGATATGCCCCTTGTGTGTAGGAAGCACAGTTCTTTTGTTCTGAGCAACCTCACTGTTCTGGCCCTATAGGAAACACAGGAGAGTAGAAGAGTGCTGTTTTCTCAAAAGCAGAGTGTGTTTCTTGCAAGGCGAGCTAGCGTTTGTTTCCCAGTCCTAAACGGAGTTGAATCCCATGCAGTTTCTGGTCCTATGAGCAAGAGTTGTTTTCTGCTAAGGAGAGTCACTATTGCGCTCCCATTGCCATACACAGTGCAAATAGCACTCGCGTCTGTTCCCAGCAAGTACAGTGTATTGGACTGAAGAGAAGCTACTGTTCTGGTCAGTTTCCTAAGCAGAGTTGAACTAGATATGCCCCGTGTGTGTAGGAAGCACAGTTGTTTTGTTCTGAGCAAGCTCACTGTTCTGGCCCTATAGGAAACACAGGAGAGTAGAAGAGTGCTGTTTTCTCAAAAGCAGAGTGTGTTTCTTGCAAGGCGAGCTAGCGTTTGTTTCCCAGTCCTAAACAGAGTAGAATCCCATGCAGTTTCTGGTCCTACGAGCAAGAGTTGTTTTCTGCTAAGAAGAGTCACTATTGCGCTCCCATTGCCATACACAGTGCAAATAGCACTCGCGTCTGTTCCCAGCAAGTACAGTGTATTGGACTGAAGAGAAGCTACTGTTCTGGTCAGTTTCCTAAGCAGAGTTGAACTAGATATGCCCCTTGTGTGTAGGAAGCACAGTTCTTTTGTTCTGAGCAAGCTCACTGTTCTGGCCCTATAGGAAACACAGGAGAGTAGAAGAGTGCTGTTTTCTCAAAAGCAGAGTGTGTTTCTTGCAAGGCGAGCTAGCGTTTGTTTCCCAGTCCTAAACGGAGTTGAATCCCATGCAGTTTCTGGTCCTATGAGCAAGAGTTGTTTTCTGCTAAGAAGAGTCACTATTGCGCTCCCATTGCCATACACAGTGCAAATAGCACTCGCGTCTGTTCCCAGCAAGTACAGTGTATTGGACTGAAGAGAAGCTACTGTTCTGGTCAGTTTCCTAAGCAGAGTTGAACTAGATATGCCCCGTGTGTGTAGGAAGCACAGTTCTTTTGTTCTGAGCAAGCTCACTGTTCTGGCCCTATAGGAAACACAGGAGAGTAGAAGAGTGCTGTTTTCTCAAAAGCAGAGTGTGTTTCTTGCAAGGCAAGCTAGCGTTTGTTTCCCAGTCCTAAACGGAGTTGAATCCCATGCAGATTCTGGTCCTACGAGCAAGAGTTGTTTTCTGCTAAGAAGAGTCACTATGGCGCTCCCATTGCCATACACAGTGCAAATAGCACTCGCGTCTGTTCCCAGCAAGTACAGTGTATTGGACTGAAGAGAAGCTACTGTTCTGGTCAGTTTCCTAAGCAGAGTTGAACTAGATATGCCCCGTGTGTGTAGGAAGCACAGTTCTTTTGTTCTGAGCAAGCTCACTGTTCTGGCCCTATAGGAAACACAGGAGAGTAGAAGAGTGCTGTTTTCTCAAAAGCAGAGTGTGTTTCTTGCAAGGCGAGCTAGCGTTTGTTTCCCAGTCCTAAACGGAGTTGAATCCCATGCAGATTCTGGTCCTACGAGCAAGAGTTGTTTTCTGCTAAGAAGAGTCACTATTGCGCTCCCATTGCCATACACAGTGCAAATAGCACTCGCGTCTGTTCCCAGCAAGTACAGTGTATTGGACTGAAGAGAAGCTACTGTTCTGGTCAGTTTCCTAAGCAGAGTTGAACTAGATATGCCCCGTGTGTGTAGGAAGCACAGTTCTTTTGTTCTGAGCAAGCTCACTGTTCTGGCCCTATAGGAAACACAGGAGAGTAGAAGAGTGCTGTTTTCTCAAAAGCAGAGTGTGTTTCTTGCAAGGCGAGCTAGCGTTTGTTTCCCAGTCCTAAACGGAGTTGAATCCCATGCAGTTTCTGCTCCTACGAGCAAGAGTTGTTTTCTGCTTAGAAGAGTCACTATTGCGCTCCCATTGCCATACACAGTGCAAATAGCACTCGCGTCTGTTCCCAGCAAGTACAGTGTATTGGACTGAAGAGAAGCTACTGTTCTGGTCAGTTTCCTAAGCAGAGTTGAACTAGATATGCCCCGTGTGTGTAGGAAGCACAGTTCTTTTGTTCTGAGCAAGCTCACTGTTCTGGCCCTATAGGAAACACAGGAGAGTAGAAGAGTGCTGTTTTCTCAAAAGCAGAGTGTGTTTCTTGCAAGGCGAGCTAGCGTTTGTTTCCCAGTCCTAAACGGAGTTGAATCCCATGCAGTTTGTGGTCCTACGAGCAAGAGTTGTTTTCTGCTAAGAAGAGTCACTATTGCGCTCCCATTGCCATACACAGTACAAATAGCACTCGCGTCTGTTCCCAGCAAGTACAGTGTATTGGACTGAAGAGAAGCTACTGTTCTGGTCAGTTTCCTAAGCAGAGTTGAACTAGATATGCCCCGTGTGTGTAGGAAGCACAGTTCTTTGGTTCTGAGCAAGCTCACTGTTCTGGCCCTATAGGAAACACAGGAGAGTAGAAGAGTGCTGTTTTCTCAAAAGCAGAGTGTGTTTCTTGCAAGGCGAGCTAGCGTTTGTTTCCCAGTCCTAAACGGAGTTGAATCCCATGCAGTTTGTGGTCCTACGAGCAAGAGTTGTTTTCTGCTAAGAAGAGTCACTATTGCGCTCCCATTGCCATACACAGTGCAAATAGCACTCGCGTCTGTTCCCAGCAAGTACAGTGTATTGGACTGAAGAGAAGCTACTGTTCTGGTCAGTTTCCTAAGCAGAGTTGAACTAGATATGCCCCGTGTGTGTAGGAAGCACAGTTCTTTTGTTCTGAGCAAGCTCACTGTTCTGGCCCTATAGGAAACACAGGAGAGTAGAAGAGTGCTGTTTTCTCAAAAGCAGAGTGTGTTTCTTGCAAGGCGAGCTAGCGTTTGTTTCCCAGTCCTAAACGGAGTTGAATCCCATGCAGTTTCTGGTCCTACGAGCAAGAGTTGTTTTCTGCTAAGAAGAGTCACTATTGCGCTCCCATTGCCATACACAGTGCAAATAGCACTCGCGTCTGTTCCCAGCAAGTACAGTGTATTGGACTGAAGAGAAGCTACTGTTCTGGTCAGTTTCCTAAGCAGAGTTGAACTAGATATGCCCCGTGTGTGTAGGAAGCACAGTTCTTTTGTTCTGAGCAAGCTCACTGTTCTGGCCCTATAGGAAACACAGGAGAGTAGAAGAGTGCTGTTTTCTCAAAAGCAGAGTGTGTTTCTTGCAAGGCGAGCTAGCGTTTGTTTCCCAGTCCTAAACGGAGTTGAATCCCATGCAGATTCTGGTCCTACGAGCAAGAGTTGTTTTCTGCTAAGAAGAGTCACTATTGCGCTCCCATTGCCATACACAGTGCAAATAGCACTCGCGTCTGTTCCCAGCAAGTACAGTGTATTGGACTGAAGAGAAGCTACTGTTCTGGTCAGTTTCCTAAGCAGAGTTGAACTAGATATGCCCCGTGTGTGTAGGAAGCACAGTTCTTTTGTTCTGAGCAAGCTCACTGTTCTGGCCCTATAGGAAACACAGGAGAGTAGAAGAGTGCTGTTTTCTCAAAAGCAGAGTGTGTTTCTTGCAAGGCGAGCTAGCGTTTGTTTCCCAGTCCTAAACGGAGTTGAATCCCATGCAGTTTGTGGTCCTACGAGCAAGAGTTGTTTTCTGCTAAGAAGAGTCACTATTGCGCTCCCATTGCCATACACAGTACAAATAGCACTCGCGTCTGTTCCCAGCAAGTACAGTGTATTGGACTGAAGAGAAGCTACTGTTCTGGTCAGTTTCCTAAGCAGAGTTGAACTAGATATGCCCCGTGTGTGTAGGAAGCACAGTTCTTTGGTTCTGAGCAAGCTCACTGTTCTGGCCCTATAGGAAACACAGGAGAGTAGAAGAGTGCTGTTTTCTCAAAAGCAGAGTGTGTTTCTTGCAAGGCGAGCTAGCGTTTGTTTCCCAGTCCTAAACGGAGTTGAATCCCATGCAGTTTCTGGTCCTACGAGCAAGAGTTGTTTTCTGCTAAGAAGAGTCACTATTGCGCTCCCATTGCCATACACAGTGCAAATAGCACTCGCGTCTGTTCCCAGCAAGTACAGTGTATTGGACTGAAGAGAAGCTACTGTTCTGGTCAGTTTCCTAAGCAGAGTTGAACTAGATATGCCCCGTGTGTGTAGGAAGCACAGTTCTTTTGTTCTGAGCAAGCTCACTGTTCTGGCCCTATAGGAAACACAGGAGAGTAGAAGAGTGCTGTTTTCTCAAAAGCAGAGTGTGTTTCTTGCAAGGCGAGCTAGCGTTTGTTTCCCAGTCCTAAACGGAGTTGAATCCCATGCAGTTTCTGGTCCTACGAGCAAGAGTTGTTTTCTGCTAAGAAGAGTCACTATTGCGCTCCCATTGCCATACACAGTGCAAATAGCACTCGCGTCTGTTCCCAGCAAGTACAGTGTATTGGACTGAAGAGAAGCTACTGTTCTTGTCAGATTCCTAAGCAGAGTTGAACTAGATATGCCCCGTGTGTGTAGGAAGCACAGTTCTTTTGTTCTGAGCAAGCTCACTGTTCTGGCCCTATAGGAAACACAGGAGAGTAGAAGAGTGCTGTTTTCTCAAAAGCAGAGTGTGTTTCTTGCAAGGCGAGCTAGCGTTTGTTTCCCAGTCCTAAACGGAGTTGAATCCCATGCAGTTTCTGGTCCTACGAGCAAGAGTTGTTTTCTGCTAAGAAGAGTCACTATTGCGCTCCCATTGCCATACACAGTGCAAATAGCACTCGCGTCTGTTCCCAGCAAGTACAGTGTATTGGACTGAAGAGAAGCTACTGTTCTGGTCAGTTTCCTAAGCAGAGTTGAACTAGATATGCCCCGTGTGTGTAGGAAGCACAGTTTTTTTGTTCTGAGCAAGCTCACTGTTCTGGCCCTATAGGAAACACAGGAGAGTAGAAGAGTGCTGTTTTCTCAAAAGCAGAGTGTGTTTCTTGCAAGGCGAGCTAGCGTTTGTTTCCCAGTCCTAAACGGAGTTGAATCCCATGCAGTTTCTGGTCCTACGAGCAAGAGTTGTTTTCTGCTAAGAAGAGTCACTATTGCGCTCCCATTGCCATACACAGTGCAAATAGCACTCGCGTCTGTTCCCAGCAAGTACAGTGTATTGGACTGAAGAGAAGCTACTGTTCTTGTCAGTTTCCTAAGCAGAGTTGAACTAGATATGCCCCGTGTGTGTAGGAAGCACAGTTCTTTTGTTCTGAGCAAGCTCACTGTTCTGGCCCTATAGGAAACACAGGAGAGTAGAAGAGTGCTGTTTTCTCAAAAGCAGAGTGTGTTTCTTGCAAGGCGAGCTAGCGTTTGTTTCCCAGTCCTAAACGGAGTTGAATCCCATGCAGTTTCTGGTCCTACGAGCAAGAGTTGTTTTCTGCTTAGAAGAGTCACTATTGCGCTCCCATTGCCATACACAGTGCAAATAGCACTCGCGTCTGTTCCCAGCAAGTACAGTGTATTGGACTGAAGAGAAGCTACTGTTCTGGTCAGTTTCCTAAGCAGAGTTGAACTAGATATGCCCCGTGTGTGTAGGAAGCACAGTTCTTTTGTTCTGAGCAAGCTCACTGTTCTGGCCCTATAGGAAACACAGGAGAGTAGAAGAGTGCTGTTTTCTCAAAAGCAGAGTGTGTTTCTTGCAAGGCGAGCTAGCGTTTGTTTCCCAGTCCTAAACGGAGTTGAATCCCATGCAGTTTGTGGTCCTACGAGCAAGAGTTGTTTTCTGCTAAGAAGAGTCACTATTGCGCTCCCATTGCCATACACAGTGCAAATAGCACTCGCGTCTGTTCCCAGCAAGTACAGTGTATTGGACTGAAGAGAAGCTACTGTTCTTGTCAGATTCCTAAGCAGAGTTGAACTAGATATGCCCCGTGTGTGTAGGAAGCACAGTTCTTTTGTTCTGAGCAAGCTCACTGTTCTGGCCCTATAGGAAACACAGGAGAGTAGAAAGAGTGCTGTTTTCTCAAAAGCAGAGTGTGTTTCTTGCAAGGCGAGCTAGCGTTTGTTTCCCAGTCCTAAACGGAGTTGAATCCCATGCAGTTTGTGGTCCTACGAGCAAGAGTTGTTTTCTGCTAAGAAGAGTCACTATTGCGCTCCATTGCCATACACAGTGCAAATAGCACTCGCGTCTGTTCCCAGCAAGTACAGTGTATTGGACTGAAGAGAAGCTACTGTTCTGGTCAGTTTCCTAAGCAGAGTTGAACTAGCTATGCCCCGTGTGTGTAGGAAGCACAGTTTTTTTGTTCTGAGCAAGCTCACTGTTCTGGCCCTATAGGAAACACAGGAGAGTAGAAGAGTGCTGTTTTCTCAAAAGCAGAGTGTGTTTCTTGCAAGGCGAGCTAGCGTTTGTTTCCCAGTCCTAAACGGAGTTGAATCCCATGCAGTTTCTGGTCCTACGAGCAAGAGTTGTTTTCTGCTAAGAAGAGTCACTATTGCGCTCCCATTGCCATACACAGTGCAAATAGCACTCGCGTCTGTTCCCAGCAAGTACAGTGTATTGGACTGAAGAGAAGCTACTGTTCTGGTCAGTTTCCTAAGCAGAGTTGAACTAGATATGCCCCGTGTGTGTAGGAAGCACAGTTCTTTTGTTCTGAGCAAGCTCACTGTTCTGGCCCTATAGGAAACACAGGAGAGTAGAAGAGTGCTGTTTTCTCAAAAGCAGAGTGTGTTTCTTGCAAGGCGAGCTAGCGTTTGTTTCCCAGTCCTAAACGGAGTTGAATCCCATGCAGTTTCTGGTCCTACGAGCAAGAGTTGTTTTCTGCTTAGAAGAGTCACTATTGCGCTCCCATTGCCATACACAGTGCAAATAGCACTCGCGTCTGTTCCCAGCAAGTACAGTGTATTGGACTGAAGAGAAGCTACTGTTCTGGTCAGTTTCCTAAGCAGAGTTGAACTAGATATGCCCCGTGTGTGTAGGAAGCACAGTTCTTTTGTTCTGAGCAAGCTCACTGTTCTGGCCCTATAGAAAACACAGGAGAGTAGAAGAGTGCTGTTTTCTCAAAAGCAGAGTGTGTTTCTTGCAAGGCGAGCTAGCGTTTGTTTCCCAGTCCCTAAACGGAGTTGAATCCCATGCAGTTTGTGGTCCTACGAGCAAGAGTTGTTTTCTGCTAAGAAGAGTCACTATTGCGCTCCCATTGCCATACACAGTGCAAATAGCACTCGCGGTCTGTTCCCAGCA
Source organism: Peromyscus eremicus (assembly GCF_949786415.1). Lineage (NCBI taxonomy): Eukaryota > Metazoa > Chordata > Mammalia > Rodentia > Cricetidae > Peromyscus > Peromyscus eremicus. The sequence goes on from NW_026737873.1 coordinate 21,592, forward strand.
AGTACAGTGTATTGGACTGAAGAGAAGCTACTGTTCTGGTCAGTTTCCTAAGCAGAGTTGAACTAGATATGCCCCGTGTGTGTAGGAAGCACAGTTCTTTTGTTCTGAGCAAGCTCACTGTTCTGGCCCTATAGGAAACACAGGAGAGTAGAAGAGTGCTGTTTTCTCAAAAGCAGAGTGTGTTTCTTGCAAGGCGAGCTAGCGTTTGTTTCCCAGTCCTAAACGGAGTAGAATCCCATGCAGTTTCTGGTCCTACGAGCAAGAGTTGTTTTCTGCTAAGAAGAGTCACTATTGCGCTCCCATTGCCATACACAGTGCAAATAGCACTCGCGTCTGTTCCCAGCAAGTACAGTGTATTGGACTGAAGAGAAGCTACTGTTCTGGTCAGTTTCCTAAGCAGAGTTGAACTAGATATGCCCCGTGTGTGTAGGAAGCACAGTTCTTTTGTTCTGAGCAAGCTCACTGTTCTGGCCCTATAGGAAACACAGGAGAGTAGAAGAGTGCTGTTTTCTCAAAGCAGAGTGTGTTTCTTGCAAGGCGAGCTAGCGTTTGTTTCCCAGTCCTAAACGGAGTTGAATCCCATGCAGTTTGTGGTCCTACGAGCAAGAGTTGTTTTCTGCTAAGAAGAGTCACTATTGTGCTCCCATTGCCATACACAGTACAAATAGCACTCGCGTCTTTTCCCAGCAAGTACAGTGTATTGGACTGAAGAGAAGCTACTGTTCTGGTCAGTTTCCTAAGCAGAGTTGAACTAGATATGCCCCGTGTGTGTAGGAAGCACAGTTCTTTGGTTCTGAGCAAGCTCACTGTTCTGGCCCTATAGGAAACACAGGAGAGTAGAAGAGTGCTGTTTTCTCAAAAGCAGAGTGTGTTTCTTGCAAGGCGAGCTAGCGTTTGTTTCCCAGTCCTAAACGGAGTTGAATCCCATGCAGTTTGTGGTCCTACGAGCAAGAGTTGTTTTCTGCTAAGAAGAGTCACTATTGCGCTCCCATTGCCATACACAGTGCAAATAGCACTCGCGTCTGTTCCCAGCAAGTACAGTGTATTGGACTGAAGAGAAGCTACTGTTCTGGTCAGTTTCCTAAGCAGAGTTGAACTAGATATGCCCCGTGTGTGTAGGAAGCACAGTTCTTTTGTTCTGAGCAAGCTCACTGTTCTGGCCATATAGGAAACACAGGAGAGTAGAAGAGTGCTGTTTTCTCAAAAGCAGAGTGTGTTTCTTGCAAGGCGAGCTAGCGTTTGTTTCCCAGTCCTAAACGGAGTTGAATCCCATGCAGTTTCTGGTCCTACGAGCAAGAGTTGTTTTCTGCTAAGAAGAGTCACTATTGCGCTCCCATTGCCATACACAGTACAAATAGCACTCGCGTCTGTTCCCAGCAAGTACAGTGTATTGGACTGAAGAGAAGCTACTGTTCTGGTCAGTTTCCTAAGCAGAGTTGAACTAGATATGCCCCGTGTGTGTAGGAAGCACAGTTCTTTGGTTCTGAGCAAGCTCACTGTTCTGGCCCTATAGGAAACACAGGAGAGTAGAAGAGTGCTGTTTTCTCAAAAGCAGAGTGTGTTTCTTGCAAGGCGAGCTAGCGTTTGTTTCCCAGTCCTAAACGGAGTTGAATCCCATGCAGTTTCTGGTCCTACGAGCAAGAGTTGTTTTCTGCTAAGAAGAGTCACTATTGCGCTCCCATTGCCATACACAGTGCAAATAGCACTCGCGTCTGTTCCCAGCAAGTACAGTGTATTGGACTGAAGAGAAGCTACTGTTCTGGTCAGTTTCCTAAGCAGAGTTGAACTAGATATGCCCCGTGTGTGTAGGAAGCACAGTTCTTTTGTTCTGAGCAAGCTCACTGTTCTGGCCCTATAGGAAACAGGAGAGTAGAAGAGTGCTGTTTTCTCAAAAGCAGAGTGTGTTTCTTGCAAGGCGAGCTAGCGTTTGTTTCCCAGTCCTAAACAGAGTTGAATCCCATGCAGTTTCTGGTCCTACGAGCAAGAGTTGTTTTCTGCTTAGAAGAGTCACTGTTGCGCTCCCATTGCCATACACAGTGCAAATAGCACTCGCGTCTGTTCCCAGCAAGTACAGTGTATTGGACTGAAGAGAAGCTACTGTTCTGGTCAGTTTCCTAAGCAGAGTTGAACTAGATATGCCCCGTGTGTGTAGGAAGCACAGTTCTTTTGTTCTGAGCAAGCTCACTGTTCTGGCCCTATAGGAAACACAGGAGAGTAGAAGAGTGCTGTTTTCTCAAAAGCAGAGTGTGTTTCTTGCAAGGCGAGCTAGCGTTTGTTTCCCAGTCCTAAACGGAGTTGAATCCCATGCAGTTTCTGGTCCTACGAGCAAGAGTTGTTTTCTGCTTAGAAGAGTCACTATTGCGCTCCCATTGCCATACACAGTGCAAATAGCACTCGCGTCTGTTCCCAGCAAGTACAGTGTATTGGACTGAATAGAAGCTACTGTTCTGGTCAGTTTCCTAAGCAGAGTTGAACTAGATATGCCCCGTGTGTGTAGGAAGCACAGTTCTTTTGTTCTGAGCAAGCTCACTGTTCTGGCCCTATAGAAAACACAGGAGAGTAGAAGAGTGCTGTTTTCTCAAAAGCAGAGTGTGTTTCTTGCAAGGCGAGCTAGCGTTTGTTTCCCAGTCCTAAACGGAGTTGAATCCCATGCAGTTTGTGGTCCTACGAGCAAGAGTTGTTTTCTGCTAAGAAGAGTCACTATTGCGCTCCCATTGCCATACACAGTGCAAATAGCACTCGCGTCTGTTCCCAGCAAGTACAGTGTATTGGACTGAAGAGAAGCTACTGTTCTGGTCAGTTTCCTAAGCAGAGTTGAACTAGATATGCCCCGTGTGTGTAGGAAGCACAGTTCTTTTGTTCTGAGCAAGCTCACTGTTCTGGCCCTATAGGAAACACAGGAGAGTAGAAGAGTGCTGTTTTCTCAAAAGCAGAGTGTGTTTCTTGCAAGGCGAGCTAGCGTTTGTTTCCCAGTCCTAAACGGAGTTGAATCCCATGCAGATTCTGGTCCTACGAGCAAGAGTTGTTTTCTGCTAAGAAGAGTCACTATTGCGCTCCCATTGCCATACACAGTGCAAATAGCACTCGCGTCTGTTCCCAGCAAGTACAGTGTATTGGACTGAAGAGAAGCTACTGTTCTGGTCAGTTTCCTAAGCAGAGTTGAACTAGATATGCCCCGTGTGTGTAGGAAGCACAGTTCTTTTGTTCTGAGCAAGCTCACTGTTCTGGCCCTATAGGAAACACAGGAGAGTAGAAGAGTGCTGTTTTCTCAAAAGCAGAGTGTGTTTCTTGCAAGGCGAGCTAGCGTTTGTTTCCCAGTCCTAAACGGAGTAGAATCCCATGCAGTTTCTGGTCCTACGAGCAAGAGTTGTTTTCTGCTAAGAAGAGTCACTATTGCGCTCCCATTGCCATACACAGTGCAAATAGCACTCGCGTCTGTTCCCAGCAAGTACAGTGTATTGGACTGAAGAGAAGCTACTGTTCTGGTCAGTTTCCTAAGCAGAGTTGAACTAGATATGCCCCGTGTGTGTAGGAAGCACAGTTCTTTTGTTCTGAGCAAGCTCACTGTTCTGGCCCTATAGGAAACACAGGAGAGTAGAAGAGTGCTGTTTTCTCAAAAGCAGAGTGTGTTTCTTGCAAGGCGAGCTAGCGTTTGTTTCCCAGTCCTAAACGGAGTTGAATCCCATGCAGTTTGTGGTCCTACGAGCAAGAGTTGTTTTCTGCTAAGAAGAGTCACTATTGCGCTCCCATTGCCATACACAGTACAAATAGCACTCGCGTCTGTTCCCAGCAAGTACAGTGTATTGGACTGAAGAGAAGCTACTGTTCTGGTCAGTTTCCTAAGCAGAGTTGAACTAGATATGCCCCGTGTGTGTAGGAAGCACAGTTCTTTGGTTCTGAGCAAGCTCACTGTTCTGGCCCTATAGGAAACACAGGAGAGTAGAAGAGTGCTGTTTTCTCAAAAGCAGAGTGTGTTTCTTGCAAGGCGAGCTAGCGTTTGTTTCCCAGTCCTAAACGGAGTTGAATCCCATGCAGTTTGTGGTCCTACGAGCAAGAGTTGTTTTCTGCTAAGAAGAGTCACTATTGCGCTCCCATTGCCATACACAGTGCAAATAGCACTCGCGTCTGTTCCCAGCAAGTACAGTGTATTGGACTGAAGAGAAGCTACTGTTCTGGTCAGTTTCCTAAGCAGAGTTGAACTAGATATGCCCCGTGTGTGTAGGAAGCACAGTTCTTTTGTTCTGAGCAAGCTCACTGTTCTGGCCCTATAGGAAACACAGGAGAGTAGAAGAGTGCTGTTTTCTCAAAAGCAGAGTGTGTTTCTTGCAAGGCGAGCTAGCGTTTGTTTCCCAGTCCTAAACGGAGTTGAATCCCATGCAGTTTCTGGTCCTACGAGCAAGAGTTGTTTTCTGCTTAGAAGAGTCACTATTGCGCTCCCATTGCCATACACAGTGCAAATAGCACTCGCGTCTGTTCCCAGCAAGTACAGTGTATTGGACTGAAGAGAAGCTACTGTTCTGGTCAGTTTCCTAAGCAGAGTTGAACTAGATATGCCCCGTGTGTGTAGGAAGCACAGTTCTTTGGTTCTGAGCAAGCTCACTGTTCTGGCCCTATAGGAAACACAGGAGAGTAGAAGAGTGCTGTTTTCTCAAAAGCAGAGTGTGTTTCTTGCAAGGCGAGCTAGCGTTTGTTTCCCAGTCCTAAACGGAGTAGAATCCCATGCAGTTTGTGGTCCTACGAGCAAGAGTTGTTTTCTGCTAAGAAGAGTCACTATTGCGCTCCCATTGCCATACACAGTGCAAATAGCACTCGCGTCTGTTCCCAGCAAGTACAGTGTATTGGACTGAAGAGAAGCTACTGTTCTGGTCAGTTTCCTAAGCAGAGTTGAACTAGATATGCCCCGTGTGTGTAGGAAGCACAGTTCTTTTGTTCTGAGCAAGCTCACTGTTCTGGCCCTATAGGAAACACAGGAGAGTAGAAGAGTGCTGTTTTCTCAAAAGCAGAGTGTGTTTCTTGCAAGGCGAGCTAGCGTTTGTTTCCCAGTCCTAAACGGAGTAGAATCCCATGCAGTTTCTGGTCCTACGAGCAAGAGTTGTTTTCTGCTAAGAAGAGTCACTATTGCGCTCCCATTGCCATACACAGTACAAATAGCACTCGCGTCTGTTCCCAGCAAGTACAGTGTATTGGACTGAAGAGAAGCTACTGTTCTGGTCAGTTTCCTAAGCAGAGTTGAACTAGATATGCCCCGTGTGTGTAGGAAGCACAGTTCTTTGGTTCTGAGCAAGCTCACTGTTCTGGCCCTATAGGAAACACAGGAGAGTAGAAGAGTGCTGTTTTCTCAAAAGCAGAGTGTGTTTCTTGCAAGGCGAGCTAGCGTTTGTTTCCCAGTCCTAAACGGAGTTGAATCCCATGCAGTTTCTGGTCCTACGAGCAAGAGTTGTTTTCTGCTAAGAAGAGTCACTATTGCGCTCCCATTGCCATACACAGTGCAAATAGCACTCGCGTCTGTTTCCAGCAAGTACAGTGTATTGGACTGAAGAGAAGCTACTGTTCTGGTCAGTTTCCTAAGCAGAGTTGAACTAGATATGCCCCGTGTGTGTAGGAAGCACAGTTCTTTTGTTCTGAGCAAGCTCACTGTTCTGGCCCTATAGGAAACACAGGAGAGTAGAAGAGTGCTGTTTTCTCAAAAGCAGAGTGTGTTTCTTGCAAGGCGAGCTAGCGTTTGTTTCCCAGTCCTAAACGGAGTTGAATCCCATGCAGTTTCTGGTCCTACGAGCAAGAGTTGTTTTCTGCTTAGAAGAGTCACTGTTGCGCTCCCATTGCCATACACAGTGCAAATAGCACTCGCGTCTGTTCCCAGCAAGTACAGTGTATTGGACTGAAGAGAAGCTACTGTTCTGGTCAGTTTCCTAAGCAGAGTTGAACTAGATATGCCCCGTGTGTGTAGGAAGCACAGTTCTTTTGTTCTGAGCAAGCTCACTGTTCTGGCCCTATAGGAAACACAGGAGAGTAGAAGAGTGCTGTTTTCTCAAAAGCAGAGTGTGTTTCTTGCAAGGCGAGCTAGCGTTTGTTTCCCAGTCCTAAACGGAGTTGAATCCCATGCAGTTTCTGGTCCTACGAGCAAGAGTTGTTTTCTGCTAAGAAGAGTCACTATTGCGCTCCCATTGCCATACACAGTGCAAATAGCACTCGCGTCTGTTCCCAGCAAGTACAGTGTATTGGACTGAAGAGAAGCTACTGTTCTGGTCAGTTTCCTAAGCAGAGTTGAACTAGATATGCCCCGTGTGTGTAGGAAGCACAGTTCTTTTGTTCTGAGCAAGCTCACTGTTCTGGCCCTATAGGAAACACAGGAGAGTAGAAGAGTGCTGTTTTCTCAAAAGCAGAGTGTGTTTCTTGCAAGGCGAGCTAGCGTTTGTTTCCCAGTCCTAAACGGAGTTGAATCCCATGCAGATTCTGGTCCTACGAGCAAGAGTTGTTTTCTGCTAAGAAGAGTCACTATTGCGCTCCCATTGCCATACACAGTGCAAATAGCACTCGCGTCTGTTCCCAGCAAGTACAGTGTATTGGACTGAAGAGAAGCTACTGTTCTGGTCAGTTTCCTAAGCAGAGTTGAACTAGATATGCCCCGTGTGTGTAGGAAGCACAGTTCTTTTGTTCTGAGCAAGCTCACTGTTCTGGCCCTATAGGAAACACAGGAGAGTAGAAGAGTGCTGTTTTCTCAAAAGCAGAGTGTGTTTCTTGCAAGGCGAGCTAGCGTTTGTTTCCCAGTCCTAAACGGAGTTGAATCCCATGCAGTTTCTGGTCCTATGAGCAAGAGTTGTTTTCTGCTAAGAAGAGTCACTATTGCGCTCCCATTGCCATACACAGTGCAAATAGCACTCGCGTCTGTTCCCAGCAAGTACAGTGTATTGGACTGAAGAGAAGCTACTGTTCTGGTCAGTTTCCTAAGCAGAGTTGAACTAGATATGCCCCGTGTGTGTAGGAAGCACAGTTCTTTTGTTCTGAGCAAGCTCACTGTTCTGGCCCTATAGGAAACACAGGAGAGTAGAAGAGTGCTGTTTTCTCAAAAGCAGAGTGTGTTTCTTGCAAGGCGAGCTAGCGTTTGTTTCCCAGTCCTAAACGGAGTTGAATCCCATGCAGATTCTGGTCCTACGAGCAAGAGTTGTTTTCTGCTAAGAAGAGTCACTATTGCGCTCCCATTGCCATACACAGTGCAAATAGCACTCGCGTCTGTTCCCAGCAAGTACAGTGTATTGGACTGAAGAGAAGCTACTGTTCTGGTCAGTTTCCTAAGCAGAGTTGAACTAGATATGCCCCGTGTGTGTAGGAAGCACAGTTCTTTTGTTCTGAGCAAGCTCACTGTTCTGGCCCTATAGGAAACACAGGAGAGTAGAAGAGTGCTGTTTTCTCAAAAGCAGAGTGTGTTTCTTGCAAGGCGAGCTAGCGTTTGTTTCCCAGTCCTAAACGGAGTTGAATCCCATGCAGTTTCTGGTCCTACGAGCAAGAGTTGTTTTCTGCTAAGAAGAGTCACTATTGCGCTCCCATTGCCATACACAGTACAAATAGCACTCGCGTCTGTTCCCAGCAAGTACAGTGTATTGGACTGAAGAGAAGCTACTGTTCTGGTCAGTTTCCTAAGCAGAGTTGAACTAGATATGCCCCGTGTGTGTAGGAAGCACAGTTCTTTGGTTCTGAGCAAGCTCACTGTTCTGGCCCTATAGGAAACACAGGAGAGTAGAAGAGTGCTGTTTTCTCAAAAGCAGATTGTGTTTCTTGCAAGGCGAGCTAGCGTTTGTTTCCCAGTCCTAAACGGAGTTGAATCCCATGCAGTTTCTGGTCCTACGAGCAAGAGTTGTTTTCTGCTAAGAAGAGTCACTATTGCGCTCCCATTGCCATACACAGTGCAAATAGCACTCGCGTCTGTTCCCAGCAAGTACAGTGTATTGGACTGAAGAGAAGCTACTGTTCTGGTCAGTTTCCTAAGCAGAGTTGAACTAGATATGCCCCGTGTGTGTAGGAAGCACAGTTCTTTTGTTCTGAGCAAGCTCACTGTTCTGGCCCTATAGGAAACACAGGAGAGTAGAAGAGTGCTGTTTTCTCAAAAGCAGAGTGTGTTTCTTGCAAGGCGAGCTAGCGTTTGTTTCCCAGTCCTAAACGGAGTTGAATCCCATGCAGTTTCTGGTCCTACGAGCAAGAGTTGTTTTCTGCTTAGAAGAGTCACTGTTGCGCTCCCATTGCCATACAGAGTGCAAATAGCACTCGCGTCTGTTCCCAGCAAGTACAGTGTATTGGACTGAAGAGAAGCTACTGTTCTGGTCAGTTTCCTAAGCAGAGTTGAACTAGATATGCCCCGTGTGTGTAGGAAGCACAGTTCTTTTGTTCTGAGCAAGCTCACTGTTCTGGCCCTATAGGAAACACAGGAGAGTAGAAGAGTGCTGTTTTCTCAAAAGCAGAGTGTGTTTCTTGCAAGGCGAGCTAGCGTTTGTTTCCCAGTCCTAAACGGAGTTGAATCCCATGCAGTTTCTGGTCCTACGAGCAAGAGTTGTTTTCTGCTAAGAAGAGTCACTATTGCGCTCCCATTGCCATACACAGTGCAAATAGCACTCGCGTCTGTTCCCAGCAAGTACAGTGTATTGGACTGAAGAGAAGCTACTGTTCTGGTCAGTTTCCTAAGCAGAGTTGAACTAGATATGCCCCGTGTGTGTAGGAAGCACAGTTCTTTTGTTCTGAGCAAGCTCACTGTTCTGGCCCTATAGGAAACACAGGAG
>NW_026737874.1:0-30322 GCF_949786415.1 Peromyscus eremicus
AAAAGGAACTACTGTTCTTGTCAGTGTCCTAAGCAGAGTTGAACTAGATATGGCCCGTGTGTAGGAAGCACAGTTCTTTTGTTCTGAGCAAGCTCACTGTTCTGGCCGTACAGGAAACAGTAGAATAGAAGAGTGCTCTTTTCTCTAAAGCAGAGTGTGTTTCTTGTAAGGCGAGCTAGCGTTTGTTTCCCAGTCTTAAATGGAGTTGAATCACATGTAGTTTCTGGTCCTATGAGCAAGAGTTGTTTTATGTTAAGAAGAGTCACTATTGCGCTGCCATTGCCATACACAGGACAAATAGCACTGGCGTCTGTTCCCAGCAAGCACAGTGTATTGGACTGAAGAGGATCTACTGTTCTTGTCAGGTTCCTAAGCAGAATTGAACTAGATATGTCCGTGTGTGTAGGAAGCACAGTTCTTTTGTTCTGAGCAATCTCACTGTTCGGACCCCATAGGAAACACAGTAGAGTAGAAGAGTGCTCTTTTCTCAAAAGCAGAGTGTGTTTTTTGTAAGGCAAGCTAGCGTTTGTTTCCCAGTGCTAAATGGAGTTGAATCACATGCAGTTTCTGGTCCTATGAGCAAGAGATGTTTTCTGGTAAGGAAAGTCACTATTGCGCTCCCTTTGCCATACACAGTGCAAATAGCACTCGCGTCTTTTCCCAGCAATTACAGTGTATTGGTCTGAAGAGAAGCTACTGTTCTTGTCAGTTTCCTAAGCAGAGTTGATCCACATATGGTCCGTGTGTGTAGGAAGCACAGTTCTTTTGTTCTGAGCAAGCTCACTGTTCAGACCCCATAGGAAACACAGCAGAGTAGAAGAGTGCTCTTTTCTCAAAAGCAGAGTGTGTTTTTTGTAAGGCAAGCTAGCGTTTGTTTCCCAGTCCTAAATGGAGTTGAATCACATGCAGTTTCTGGTCCTACGAGCAAGAGTTGTTTTCTGGTAAGGAAAGTCACTATTGCGCTCCCTTTGCCATACACAGTGCAAATAGCACTCGCGTCTTTTCCCAGCAAGTACAGTGTATCGGACTGAAGAGGAGCTACTGTTCTTGTCAGTTTCCTAAGCAGAGTTGAACTAGATATGGCCCGTGTGTTTAGGAAACACAGTTATTATGTTCTGAGCAAGCTCACTGTTCTGGCCCTATTGGAAACACAGTACAGTAGAAGAGTGCTCTTTTCTCTAAAGCAGAGTGTGTTTCTTGTAAGGCGAGCTCGTGTTTATTTCCCAGTCCTAAATGGAGTTGAGTCACATGCAGTTTTTGGTCCTATGAGCAATGGATGTTTTCTGGTAAGAAGAGTCACTATTGTGCTCTAAATGCCATACACAGTGCAAATAGCACTCGCGTCTGTTCCCAGCAAGTACACTGTATCGGACTGAAGAGGAGCTACTGTTCTTCTCAGTTTCCTAAGCAGAGTTGAACTAGATATGTCCCGTGTGTCTAGGAAGCACAGTTCATTTGTTCTGAGCAAGCTCACTGTTCTGGCCCTATAGGAAACACAGTAGAGTAGAAGAGTGCCCTTTTCTCTAAAGCAGAGTGTGTTTCTTGTAAGGCGAGCTAACGTTTGTTTCCCAGTCCTAAATGGAGTTGAATCAAATGCAGTTTCTGGTACTACGAGCACGAGTTGTTTTCTGGTAAGAAAAGTCACTATTGTGCTCCAAATGCCCTACACAGTGCAAATAGCACTCGTGTCTGTTCCCAGCAATTACAGTGTATTGGACTGAATAGGAGCTACTGTTCTTGTCAGTTTCCTAAGCAGAGTTGAACTAGATCTGGCCCGTGTGTAGGAAGCACAGTTCTTTTGTTCTGAGCAAGCTCACTGTTCTGGCCCTATAGGAAACACAGTAGAGTAGAAGAGTGCTCTTTTCTCAAAAGCAGAGTGTGTTTCTTGTAAGGCGAGCTAGCGTTTGTTTCCCAGTCCTAAATGGAGTTGAATCACATGCAGTTTCTGGTCCTACAAGAAAGAGTTTTTTTATGATAAGAAGAGTCACTATTGCGCTGCCATTGCCATACACAGGACAAATAGTACTGGCGTCTGTTCCCAGCAAGTACAGTGTATTGGACTGAAGAGGATCTACTGTTCTTGTCAGGTTACTAAGCAGACTTGAACTAGATATGGCCGTGTGTGTAGGAAGCACAGTTCTTTTGTTCTGAGCAAGCTCACTGTTTGGACACCATAGGAAACAGAATAGAGTAGAAGAGTGCTCTTTTCTCTAAAGCAGAGTGTTTTTCTTGAAAGGCGAGCTAGCGTTTGTTTCCCAGTCCTAAATGGAGTGGAATCACATGCAGTTTCTGGTCCAACGAGCAAGAGTTGTTTTATGGTAAGAATAGTCACTATTGCGCTGCCATTGCCATACACTGGACAAATAGCACTGGCGTCTGTTCCCAGCAAGTACAGTGTATCAGACTGAAGAGGAGCTACTGTTCTTGTCAGTTTCCTAAGAAGAGTTGAACTAGATATGGCCCGTGTGTGTAGGAAGCACAGTTCTTATGTTCTGAGCAAGCTCACTGTTCTGGCCCTATAGGAAAAAAGGTAGAGTAGATGAGTGCTCTTTTCTCTAAAGCAGAACGTGTTTCTTGTAAGGCGAGCCAGCGTTTGTTTCCTAGCTCTAAATGGAGTTGAATCACATGCAGTTTCTGGTCCTACGAACAAGAGTTGTTTACTGGTAAGGAAAGTCACTTTTACGCTCCCATTGCCATACACACTGCAAATAGCACTGGCGTAGTTTCGCAGCAAGTACAGTGTATTGGACTGAATAGGTGCTACTTTTCTTGTCAGTTTCCTAAGCAGAGTTGAACTAGATATGGCCCATGTGTCTAGGAAGCACAGTTCATTTGTTCTGAGCAAGCTCACTCTTCTGGCCCTATAGGAAACACAGTAGAGGAGAAGAGTGCTCTTTTCTCAAAAGCAGAGTGTGTTTCTTGTAAGGCGAGCTAGAGTTTGTTTCCCAGTCCTAAATGGAGTTGAATCAAATGCAGTTTCTGGTCCTACGAGCAAGAGTTGTTTTCTGGTAAGGAAAGTCACTATTGCACTCCCATTGCCATACACAGTGCAAAAAGCACTGGCGTCTGTTCCCAGCAAGTACATTTATCGGAAGGAAGAGAAGTTACTGTTCTTGTCAGTTTCCTAAGCAGAGTTGAACTAGATATGGCCCGTGTGTGTAGGAAGCACAGTTCTTATGTTCTGAGCAAGCTCACTGTTCTGGCCCTTTAGGAAACACAGTAGAGTAGAAGAGTGCTCTTTTCTCAAAAGCAGAGTGTGTTTCTTGTAAGGCGAGCTAGCGTTTGTTTCCCAGTCCTAAATGGAGTTGAATCAAATGCAGTTTCTGGTACTACGAGCACGAGTTGTTTTATGGTAAGTATACTCACTATTGCGCTGCCATTGCCATACACAGGACAAATAGCACTGGCGTCTGTTCCCAGCAAGTACAGTGTATTGGACTGAAGAGGATCTATTGTTCTTGTCAGGTTCCTAAGCAGAATTGAACTAGATATGGCCGTGTGTGTAGGAAGCACAGTTCTTTTGTTCTGAGCAGCTCACTGTTCGGACCCCTTAGGAAACACAGTAGAGTAGAAGAGTGCCTTTTTCTCTAAAGCAGAGTGTGTTTCTTGTAAGGCGAGCTAGCTTTTGTTTCCCAGTCCTAAATGGAGTTGAATCACAGGCAGTTTTTGGTCCTATGTACAAGAGTTGTTTTCTGGTAAGAAGAGTCACTATTGCGCTCCAAATGCCATACACACTGCAAATAGCACTCGCGTCTGTTCCCAGCAAGTACAGTGTATTGGACTGAATAGGATCTACTGTTCTTGTCAGTTTCCTAAGCAGAGTTGAACTAGATATGGCCCGTGTGTAGGAAGCACAGTTCTTTTGTTCTGACCAAGCTCACTCTTCTAGCCCTATAGGAAACACAGTAGAGTAGAAGAGTGCTCTTTTCTCTAAAGCAGAGTGTGTTATTTTAAGGCAACCTAGCGTTTGTTTCCCAGTCCTAAGTGGAGTTGAATCACATGCAGTTTCTGGTCCTATGAGCAAGAGTTGTTTTATGGTAAGAAGAGTCACTATTGCGCTGCCATTGCCATACAAGGACAAATAGCACTGGCGTCTGTTCCCAGCAGGTACAGTGTATTGGACTGAAGAGGATCTACTGTTCTTGTCAGGTTCCTAAGCAGAATTGAACTAGATATGGCCGTGTGTGTAGGAAGCACAGTTCTTTTGTTCTGAGCAAGCTCAATGTTCGGAAACCATAGGAAACACAGTAGCGTAGAAGAGTGCTCTTTTCTCAAAAGCAGAGTGTGTTTCATGTAAGGAGAGCTAGCGTTTGTTTCCCAGTACTAAATGGAGTTGAATCACATGCAATTTCTGGTCCTAGGAGCAAGAGTTGTTTTCTGGTAAGGAAAGTCACTATTGCGCTCCCATTGCCATACACAGTGAAAATAGCACTCGTGTCCTTTCCCAGCAAGTACAGTGTATCAGACTGAAGAGAATCTACTGTTCTTGTCAGTTTCCTAAGCAGAGTTGAACTAGATATGGCCCGTGTGTGTAGGAAGCACAGTTCTTATGTTCTGAGCAAGCTCACTGTTCTGGCACTATAGGAAACACAGTAGAGTAGAAGAGTGCTCTTTTCTCAAAAGCAGAGTGTGTTTCTTGTAAGGCGAGCTAGCGTTTGTTTCCTAGTCCTAAATGGAGTTGAATCACATGCAGTTTCTGGTCCTATGAACAAGAGTTGTTTTCTGGTAAGGAAAGTCACATTGCGTTCCCATTGCCATACACATTGCAAATAGCACTAGCGTCTGTTCCCAGCAAGTACAGTGTATTGGACTGAATAGGTGCTACTGTTCTTGTCTGTATCCTAAGCAGAGTTGAACTAGATATGGCCCGTGTGTGTAGGAAGCACAGTTCTTTTGTTCTGAGCAAGCTCACTGTTTGGACCCCATAGGAAACACAGTAGAGTAGAAGAGTGCTCTTTTCTCAAAAGCAGAGTGTGTTTCTTGTAAGGCAAGCTAGAGTTTGTTTCCCAGTCCTAAATGGAGTTGAATCACAGCAGTTTCTGGTCCTACGAGCAAGAATTGTTTTATGGTAAAAATAGTCACTATTGCACTGCCATTGCCGTACACAGGACAAATAGCACTGGCGTGTGTTCCCAGCAAGCACAGTGTATTGGACTGAAGAGGAGCTACTGTTCTTGTCAGTTTCCTTAGCAGAGTTGAACTAGATATGTCCCGTGTGTGGGAAGCACAGTTCTTTTGTTCTGAGCAAGCTCACTGTTCTGGCCCTATAGGAAACACAGTAGAGTAGAAGAGTGCTCTTTTCTCTAAAGCAGAGTGTGTTTCTTGTAATGCTAGCTAGCGTTTGTTTTCCAGTCCTAAATGGAGTTGAATCCCATGCAGTTTCTGATCCTATGAGCAAGAGTTGTTTTCTGGTAAGAAGAGTCACTATTGTGTTCACTTTGTCATACACAGTACAAATAGCACGCGCGTCTGTTCCCAGCATGTACAGTGTATTGGACTGAAGAGGAGTTACTGTTCTTGTCAGTTTCCTAAGCAGAGTTGAACTAGATATGGCCCGTGTGTGTAGGAAGCACAGTTCTTTTGTTCTGAGCAAGCTCACTGTTCGGACCCCATAGTAAACACAGTAGAGTAGAAGAGTGCTCGTTTCTCAAAAGCAGAGTGTGTTTCTTGTAAGGCGAGCTAGCGTTTGTTTCCCAGTCCTAAATGGAGTTGAACCCCATGCAGTTTCTGGTCCTATGAGCAAGAGTTGTTTTCTGGTAAGGAAAGTCACTATTGCGCTCCCATTGCCATACACAGGGCAAATAGCACTGGCGTCTGTTCCCAGCAAGTACAGTGTACTGGACTGAAGAGAATCTACTGTTCTTGTCAGTTTCCTAAGCAGAGTTAAACTACATATGGCCCGTGTGTGTAGGAAGCACAGTTCTTTTGTTCTGAGCAAGCTCACTGTTCGGACCCCATAGAAAACTTAGAAGAGTAGAAGAGTGGTCTTTTCTCAAAAGCAGAGTGTGTTTCTTGTACGGCGAGCTCGCGTTTGTTTCCCAGTCCTAAATGTAGTTGAATAACATGCAGTTTCTGGTCCTACGAGCAAGAGTTGTTTTCTGGTAAGAAGAGTCGCTATTGCGCTCCCATTGTCATACACAGGAAATAGCACTGGCGTCTGTTCCCAGCATGTACAGTGTATTGGACTGAAGAGGAGCTACTGTTCTTGTCAGTTTCCTAAGCAGAGTTGAACTAGATATGGCCCGTGTGTGTAGGAAGCACAGTTCTTTTGTTCTGAGCAAGCTTACTGTTCGGACCCCTTAAGAAACACAGTAGAGTAGAAGAGTGCTCTTTTCTCAAAAGCAGGGAGTGTTTTTTTGGAAGGCAAGCTAGCGTTTGTTTCCCAGTCTGAAATGGAGTTGTATCCCATGCATTTTCTGGTCCTATGAGCAAGAGTTGTTTTCTGGTAAGAAGAGTCACTATTATGCTCCCATTGTCATCCACAGGGCAAATAGCACTGGCGTCTGTCCCCAGCAAGTACAGTGTATGGGACTGAAGAAGAGCTGCTGTTCTTGTCAGTTTCCTAAGCAGAATTGAAATAGATATGGCCGTGTGTGTAGGAAGCACAGTTCTTTTGTTCTGAGCAAGCTCACTGTTTTGGCCCTGTAGGAAACACAGTAGAGTAGAAGAGTGCTCTTTTCTGAAAAGCAGAGTGTGTTTCTTGTAAGGCAAGCTAGCGTTTGTTTCCCAGTCCTAAATGGAGTTGAATCACATGCAGTTTCTGGTCCTATGAACAAGAGTTGTTTTCTGGTAAAAAAAAATTCACTGTTATGCTCCCATTGCCAAACACAGTGCAAATAGCACTTGCGTCTGTTCCCAGCAAGTACAGTGTACTGGACTGAAGAGGATCTACTGTTCTTCTCAGTTTCCTAAGCAGAGATGAACTAGATATGGCCCGTGTGTGTAGGAAGCACAGTTCTTTTGTTCTGAGCAAGCTCACTGTTCCGACCCCGTAGGAAACACAGAAGAGTAGAAGAGTGCTCTTTTCTCTAAAGCAGAGTGTGTTTATTGTACAGCGTTCTCGCGTTTGTTTCCCAGTCCTAAATGGAGTTGAATCACATGCAGTTTCTGGTCCTACGAGCAAGAATTGTTTTCTGGTAAGAAGAGTCATTATTGCGCTCCCATTGTCATACACAGGGCAAATAGAACTGGCGTCTGTTCCCAGCATGTACAGTGTATTGGACTGAAGAAGATCTACTGTTCTTGTCAGGTTCCTAAGCAGAATTGAACTAGATATGGCCCCTGTGTGTAGGAAGCACAGTTCCTTTGTTCTGAGCAACCTGACTGTTCTGGCCCTAAAGGAAACACAGTAGAGTAGAAGACTGCTCTTTTCTCAAAAGCAGAGTGTGTTTCTTGTAAGGCGAGCTAGCGTTTGTTTCCCAGTCCTAAATGGAGTTGAACCACATGCAGTTTCTGGTCCTATGAGCAAGAGTTGTTTTCTGGTAAGGAAAGTCACTATTGCGCTCCCATTGCCATACACAGTGCAAATAGCACTCGCGTCTGTTCCCAGCAAGTACAGTGTACTGGACTGAAGAGAAGCTACTGTTCTTGTCAGTTTCCTAAGCAGAGTTAAACTAGATATGGCCCGTGTGTGTAAGAAGCACAGTTCTTTTGTTCTGAGCAAGCTCACTGTTTTGGCCCTGTAGGAAACCCAGTAGAGTAGAAGAGTGCTCTTTTCTCAAAAGCAGAGTGTGTTTCTTGTAAGGCGTGCTAGCGTTTGTTTCCCAGTCCTAAATGGAGTTGAATCACATGCAGTTTCTGGTCCTACGAGCAAGAGTTGTTTTCTGGTAAGAAGATTCACTATTGCGCTCCAATTGCCATATACAGTGCAAATAGCACTCGCGTGTGTTCCCAGCAAGTACAGTGTATTGGACTGAAGAGGATCTACTGTTCTTGTCAGTTTCCTAAGCAGAATTGAACTGGATATGGCCGTCTGTGTAGGAAGCACAGAACTTTTGTTCTGAGCAAGCTCACTGTTCTGGCCCTATAGGAAACAGTAGAGTAGAAGAGTGCTCTTTATCAAAAGCAGAGTGTGTTTCTTGTAAGGCGAGCTAGCGTTTGTTTCACAGTCCTACATGGAGTTCAATCAGATGCAGTTTCTGGTACTATGAGCAAGAGTTGTTTTCTGGTAAGAAGAGTCACTATTGCGCTCCAATTGCCATATACAGTGCAAATAGCACTCGCGTCTGTTCCCAGCAAGTACAGTGTATTGGACTGAAGAGGAGCTACTGTTCTTGTCAGTTTCCTAAGCAGAGTTGAACTAGATATGGTCCGTGTGTGTAGGAAGCACAGTTCTTTTGTTCTGAGCAAGCTCGCTGTTCTGGCCCTATAGGAAACAGTAGAGTAGAAGAGTGCTCTTTATCAAAAGCAGAGTGTGTTTCTTGTAAGGCGAGCTAGCGTTGGTTTCCCAGTCATAAAAGGAGTTGAATCCCATGCAGTTTCTGGTCCTACGAGCAAGAATTGTTTTCTGGTGAGAAGAGACACTATTGCGCTCCCATTTTCATACACAGGGCAAATAACACTGGCGTCTGTTCCCAGCATGTACAGTGTATTGGACTGAATAGGAGCTACTGTTCTTTTCAGTATCCTAAGCAGAATTGAACTAGATATGGCCGTGTGTGTAGGAAGCACAGTTCTTTTGTACTGAGCAAGCTCACTGTTCGAACCCATAAGAAATACAGTAGAGTAGAAGAGTGCTCTTTTCTCTAAAGCAGAGTGTGTTTCTTGTAAGGCGAGCTAGCATTTGTTTCCCAGTCCTAAATGGAGTTGAATCACATGCAGTTTCTGGTCCTAAGAGCAAGAGTTGTTTTATGGAAAGAAGAGTCACTATTGCGCTGCCATTGCCATACACAGGACAAATAGCACTCGCGTCTGTTGCCAGCAAGTGCAGTGTATTGGACTGAAGATGATCTACTGTTCTTGTCAGGTTCCTAAGCAGAATTGAACTAGATATGGCCGTGTGTGTAGGAAGCACAGTTCTTTTGTTCTGAGCAAGCTCACTTTTCGGACCCCATAGCAAACACAGTAGAGTAGAAGAGTGCTCTTTTCTCAAAAGCAGACTGTGTTTCTTGTAAGGCGAGCTAGGATTTGTTTCCCACTCCTAAATGGAGTTGAATCACATGCAGTTTCTGGTCCTACGAGCAAGAGGTGTTTTCTGGTAAGGAAAGTCACTATTGTGCTCCCATTGCCAAACACAGTGCAAATAGCACTCGCGTCTGTTCCCAGCAAGTACAGTGTATCGGACTGAAGAGGAGCTGCTGTTCTTGTCAGTTTCCTAAGCAGAGTTGAACTAGATATGGCCCGTGTGTGTAGGAAGCACAGTTCTTTTGTTCTGAGCAAGCTCACTGTTCTGGTCCTGTAAGAAACACAGTAAAGTAGAAGAGTGCTCTTTTTCTCAAAAGCAGAGTGTGTTTCTTGTAAGGCGAGCTAGCGTTTGTTTCCTAGTCCTAAATGGAGTTGAATCACATGCAGTTTCTGGTCCTACGAGCAAGAGTTGTTTTCTTGTAAGGAAAGTCACTATTGCGCTCCCATTGCCATACACAGTGCAAATAGCACTCGCGTCTGTTCCCATCAAGTACAGTGTATTGGACTGAAGAGGAGCTACTGTTCTTGTCAGTTTCCTAAGCAGAGTTGAACAAGATATGGCCCGTGTGTGTAGGAAGCACAGTTCTTTTGTTCTGAGCAAGCTCACAGTTCGGACCCCATAGGAAACACAGTAGAGTAGAAGAGTGCTCTTTTCTCAAAAGCAGAGTGTGTTTCTTGTAAGGTGAGATAGTGTTTGTTTCCCAGTCTGAAATGGAGTTGAATCCCATGCAGTTTCTGGTCCTACGAGCAAGAGTTGTTTTCTGGTAAGAAGAGTCACTATTGCGCTCCCATTGCCATATAGAGTGCAAATAGCACTCGCGTCTGTTCCCAGCATGTACAGTGTATTGGACTGAAGAGGAGCTACTGTTCTTGTCAGTTTTCTAAGTAGAAGTGAACAGGATATGGCCGTGTGTGGGAATCACAGTTCTTTTGTTCTGAGCAAGCTCACTGTTCGAACCCATAGTAAACACAGTAGAGTAGAAGAGTGCTCTTTATCAAAAGCAGAGTGTGTTTCATGTAAGGCGAGCTAGCGTTTGTTTACCAGTCATATAAGGAGTTGAATCCCATGCAGTTTCTGGTCCTACGAGCAAGAGTTGTTTTCTGGTGAGAAGAGTCACTATTGCGCTCCCATTTTCATACACAGGGCAAATAACACTGGCGTCTGTTCCCAGCAAGTACAGTGTATTGGACTGAATAGGAGCTACTGTTCTTTTCAGTATCCTAAGCAGAATTGAACTAGATATGGCCGTGTGTGTAGGAAGCACAGTTCTTTTGTACTGAGCAAGCTCACTGTTCGAACCCATAAGAAACACAGTAGAGTAGAAGAGTGCTCTTTTCTCTAAAGCAGAGTGTGTTTCTTGTAAGGCGAGCTAGCATTTGTTTCCCTGTCCTAAATGGAGTTGAATCACATGCAGTTTCTGGTCCTAAGAGCAAGAGTTGTTTTATGGAAAGAAGAGTCACTATTGCGCTGCCATTGCCATACACAGGACAAATAGCACTCGCGTCTGTTGCCAGCAAGTGCAGTGTATTGGACTGAAGATGATCTACTGTTCTTGCCAGGTTCCTAAGCAGAATTGAACTAGATATGGCCGTGTGTGTAGGAAGCACAGTTCTTTTGTTCTGAGCAAGCTCACTTTTCGGACCCCATAGGAAACACAGTAGAGTAGAAGAGTGCTCTTTTCTCAAAAGCAGACTGTGTTTCTTGAAAGGCGAGCTAGGATTTGTTTCCCACTCCTAAATGGAGTTGAATCACATGCAGTTTCTGGTCCAGGAGCAAGAGGTGTTTTCTGGTAAGGAAAGTCACTATTGTGCTCCCATTGCCAAACACAGTGCAAATAGCACTCGCGTCTGTTCCCAGCAAGTACAGTGTATCGGACTGAAGAGGAGCTGCTGTTCTTGTCAGTTTCCTAAGCAGAGTTGAACTAGATATGGCCCGTGTGTGTAGGAAGCACAGTTCTTTTGTTCTGAGCAAGCTCACTGTTCTGGTCCTGTAAGAAACACAGTAGAGTAGAAGAGTGCTCTTTTCTCAAAAGCAGAGTGTGTTTCTTGTAAGGCGAGCTAGCGTTTGTTTCCTAGTCCTAAATGGAGTTGAATCCCATGCAGTTTCTGGTCTTACGAGCAAGAGTTGTTTTCTGGTAAGAAGAGTCACTATTGCGCTCCAATTGCCATATACAGTGCAAATAGCACTCGCGTCTGTTCCCAGCAAGTACAGTGTATTGGACTGAAGAGGAGCTACTGTTCTTGTCAGTTTCCTAAGCAGAGTTGAACAAGATATGGCCCGTGTGTGTAGGAAGCACAGTTCTTTTGTTCTGAGCAAGCTCACAGTTCGGACCCCATAGGAAACACAGTAGAGTAGAAGAGTGCTCTTTTCTCAAAAGCAGAGTGTGTTTCTTGTAAGGTGAGATAGTGTTTGTTTCCCAGTCTGAAATGGAGTTGAATCCCATGCAGTTTCTGGTCCTACGAGCAAGAGTTGTTTTCTGGTAAGAAGAGTCACTATTGCGCTCCCATTGCCATATAGAGTGCAAATAGCACTCGCGTCTGTTCCCAGCAAGTACAGTGTATTGGACTGAAGAGGAGCTACTGTTCTTGTCAGTTTCCTAAGCAGAGTTGAACTAGATATGGCCGTGTGTGTAGGAAGCACAGTTCGTTTGTTCTGAGCAAGCTCACTGTTTGGACCCCATAGGAAACACAGTAGAGTAGAAGAGTGCTCTTTTCTCAAAAGCAGAGTGTTTTATTTGTAAGGCGAGCTAGCGTTTGTTTCCCAGTCCTAAATGGAGTTGAATCACATGCAGTTTCTGGTCCTACGAGCAATAATTTTTTTCTGGTAAGAAGAGTCACTATTGCGCTCCCATTGTCATACACAGGGCAAATAGCACTGGCGTCTGTTCCCAGCATGTACAGTGTATTGGACTGAAGAGGAGCTACTGTTCTTGTCAGTTTTCTAAGTAGAAGTGAACAGGATATGGCCGTGTGTGGGAATCACAGTTCTTTTGTTCTGAGCAAGCTCACTGTTCGAACCCATAGTAAACACAGTAGAGTAGAAGAGTGCTCTTTTCTCAAAAGCCTAGTGTGTTTCTTGTAAGGCGAGCTAGCGTTTGTTTCCCAGTACTAAATGGAGTGGAATCACATGCAGTTTCTGGTCCTACGTGCAAGAGTTGTTTTATGGTAAGAATAGTCACTATTGTGCTGCCATTGCCATACACAGGACAAATAGCACTGGCGTCTGTTCCCAGCAAGTACAGTGTATCGGACTGAAGAGGAGCTACTATTCTTGTCAGTTTCCTAAGCATAGTTGAACTAGATATGGCCCGTGTGTAGGAAGCACATTTCATATGTTCTGAGCAAGCTCACTGTTCTGGCCCTATAGGAAACACAGTAGAGTAGATGAGTGCTCTTTTCTCTAAAGCAGAGTGTGTTTCTTGTAAGGCGAGCTAGCGATTGTATCCTTGTCCTAAATGGAGTTGAATCCCATGCAGTTTCTGGTCCTACGAACAAGAGTTGTTTTCTGGTAAGGAAAGTCACATTGCGCTCTTATTGCCATACACAGTGCAAATAGCACTCGCGTCTGTTCCCAGCAAGTGCATTGTATTTGACTGAATAGGTGGTTCTGTTCTTGTCAGTTACCTAAGCAGATTTGAACTAGATATGGCCGTGTGTGTAGGAAGCTCAGTTCTTTTGTTCTGAGCAAGCTCACTGTTTGGACCCCATAGGAAACACAGTAGAGTAGAAGAGTGCTCTTTTCTCTAAAGCAGAGTGTGTTTCTTGTAAGGCAAGCTAGCGTTTGTTTCCCAGTCCTAAATGGAGTTGAATCACATGCAGTTTTTGGTCCTATGAGCAAGAGTTGTTTTCTGGTAAGAAGAGTCACAATTGTGCTCCAATTGCCATACACAGTGCAAATAGCACTCGTGTCTGTTCCCAGCAAGTACAGTGTATTGGACTGAAGAGGTGCTACTGTTCCTGTCAGTTTCCTAAGCAGAGTTGAACTAGATATGTTCAGTGTGTGTAGGAAGCACAGTTCTTTTGTTTAGAGCAAGCTCACTGTTCGGACCCCATAGGAAACACAGTAGTGTAGAAGAGTGCTCTTTTCTCAAAAGTAGAGTGTGTTTCTTGTAAGGCAAGGTAGCGTTTGATTCCCAGTCTTAAATGGAGTTGAATCACATGCAGTTTCTGTCCTACGATCAAGAGTTGTTTTCTGGTAAGGAAAGTCACTTTTGTGCTCCCATTGCCATACACAGTGCAAATAGCACTCGCGTCTGTTCCCAGCAAGTACAGTGTATTGGACTGAAGAGGAACTACAATTCTTGTCAGTTTCCTTAGCAGAATTGAACTAGATATGGCCGTGTGTGTAGCAAGCACAGTTCTTTTGTTCTGAGCAAGCTCACTGTTTGGACCCCAAAGGATACACAGTAGAGTAGAAGAGTGCTCTTTTCTCTAAAGCAGAGTGTGTTTCTTGTAAGGCGAGCTCGCGTTTGTTTCGCAGTCCTAAATGGAGTTGAATCCCATGCTGTTTCTGGTACTACGAGCAAGAGTTGTTTTCTGGTAAGAAGAGCCACTATTGTCCTGCCATTGCCATACACAGGACAAATAGCACTTGCCTCTGTTCACAGCAAATACAGTGTATTGGACTGAAGAGGATCTGCTGTTCTTGTCAGGTTCCTAAGCAGAATTGAACTAGATATGGCCGTGTGTGTAGGAAGCACAGTTCTTTGTTCAGAGCATGCTCACTGTTCGGACCCCATAGGAAACACAGTAGTGTAGAAGAGTGCTCTTTTCTCAAAAGTAGAGTGTGTTTCTTGTAAGGCGAGCTAGAGTTTGTTTCCCAGTCCTAAATGGAGTTGAATCACATGCAGTTTTTTGTCCTACAAGCAAGAGTTGTTTTCTGGTAAGAAGAGTCACTATTGTGCTCCAATTGCCATACACAGTGCAAATAGCACTCGTGTCTGTTCCCAGCAAGTACAGTGTATTGGACTGAAGAGGAGATACTGTTCTTGTCAGTTTCCTAAGCAGAGTTGAACTAGATATGGCCCGTGTTTACAGGAAGCACAGTTCTTATGTTCTGAGCAAGCTCACTGTTCTGGCTCTATAGGAAACACAGTAGCGTAGAAGAGTGCTCTTTTCTCAAAAGCAGAGTGTGTTTCTTGTAAGGCGAGCTAGCGTTGGTTTCCTAGTCCTAAATGGAGTTGAATCACATGCAGTTTCTGGTCCTACGAACAAGAGTTGTTTTCCGGTAAGGAAAGTCACTATTGTGCTCCCATTGCCATACACAGTGCAAATATCACTCGCGTCTGTTCCCAGCAAATACAGTGTATCAGATGAAGCGGAGTTATTCTTCTTGTCAGTTTCCTAAGCAGAGTTGAACTAGATATGGCCCGTGTGTAGGAAGCACAGTTCTTTTGTTCTGAGCAAGCTCACTGTTTGGACCCCATAGGAAACACAGTAGAGTAGAAGAGTGCTCTTTTCTCAAAAGCAGAGTGTGTTTCTGGTAAGGCAAGCTAGCGTTTGTTTCCCAGTCCTAAATTGAGTGGAATCACATGCAGTTTCTGGTCCTACGAACAAGAGTTGTTTTATGGTAAGAATAGTCACTATTGCGCTGCCATTGCCATACACAGGACAAATAGCACTGGCTTCTGTTCCCAGCAAGTACAGTGTATCGGACTGAAGAGGAGCTACTATTCTTGTCAGTTTCCTAAGCAGAGTTGAACTAGATATGGCCCGTGTGTAGGAAGCACAGTTCATATGTTCTGAGCAAGCTCACTGTTCTGGCCCTATAGGAAACACAGTAGAGTAGATGAGTGCTCTTTTCTCTAAAGCAGAGTGTGTTTCTTGTAAGGGGAGCTAGCGTTTGTATCCTAGTCCTAAATGGAGTTGAATCCCATGCAGTTTCTGGTCCTACGAACAAGAGTTGTTTTCTGGTAAGGAAAGTCACATTGCGCTCCCATTGCCATACACAGTGCAAATAGCACTCGCGTCTGTTCCCAGCAAGTACATTGTATTGGACTGAATAGGTGGTACTGTTCTTGTCAGTTACCTAAGCAGAATTGAACTAGATATGGCCGTGTGTGTAGGAAGCACAGTTTTTTTGTTCTGAGCAAGCTCACTGTTCGGACCCCATAGGAAACACAGTAGAGTAGAAGAGTGCTCTTTTCTCAAAAGCAGAGTGTGTTTCTTGTAAGGCAAGCTAGCATTTGTTTCCCAGTCCCAAATGGAGTTGAATCACATGCAGTTTCTGGTCCTACGAGCAAGAGTTGTTTTCTTGTAAGGAAAGCCACTATTGCGCTCCAATTGCCATACACAGTGCAAATAGCACTCGCGTCTGTTCCCAGCAAGTACAGTGTATCGGACTGAAGAGGAGCTACTGTTCTTGTCAGTTTCCTAAGCAGAGTTGAACTAGATATGGCCCGTGTGTGTAGGAAGCACAGTTCTTATGTTCTGAGCAAGCTCACTGTTCTGGCCCTATAGGAAACACAGTAGAGTACATGAGTGCTCTTTTCTCTAAACCAGAGTGTGTTTCTTGTAAGGCGAGCTAGCATTTGTTTCCTAGTCCTAAATGGAGTTGAATCACATGCAGTTTCTGGTCCTACGAACAAGAGTTGTTTTGTGGTAAGGAAAGTCACATTGCGCTCCCATTGCCATACACAGTGCAAAAGCACTCGCGTCTGTTCCCAGCAAGTACAGTGTATTGGACTGAATAGGTGCTACTGTTCTTGTCAGTTTCCTAAGCAGAGGAGAACTAGATATGATCAGTGTGTGTAGGAAGCACAGTTCTTTTGTTCTGAGCAAGCTCACTGTTTGGACCCCATAGGATACACAGTATACTAGAAGAGTGCTCTTTTCTCTAAAGCAGAGTGTGTTTCTAGTAAGGCAAGATAGCGTTTGTTTCGCAGTCCTAAATGGAGTTGAATATCATGCAGTTTCTGGTCCTACGAGAAAGAGTTGTTTTCTGGTAAGAAGAGTCACTATTGTGCTGCCATTGCCATACACAGGACAAATAGCACTGGCATCTGTTCGCAGCAAGTACAGTATATTGGACTGAAGAGGATCTACTGTTCTTGTCAGTTTCCTAAGCAGAATTGATATAGATATGGCCATGTGTGTAAGAAGCACAGTTCTTTTGTTCTGAGCAAGCTCACTGTTCTGGCCCTATAGGAAACACAGTAGAGTAGAAGAGTGCTCTTTTCTCTAAAGCAGAGTGTGTTTCTTGTAAGGCGAGCTCGCGTTTGTTTCCCAGTCCTAAATGGAGTTGAGTCACAGGCAGTTTTTGGTCCTACGTACAAGATTTGTTTTCTGGTAAGAAGCGTCACTATTGTGCTTCAAATGCCATACACAGTGCAAATAGCACTCGCGTCTGTTCCCAGCAAGTACAGTGTATTGGAATGAATAGGAGCTACTGTTCTTGTCAGTTTCCTAAGCAGAGTTGAACTAGATATGGCCCGTGTGTACGAAGCACAGTTCTTTTGTTCTGAGCAAGCTCACTCTTCTAACCCTATAGGAAACACAGTAGAGTAGAAGAGTGCTCTTTTCTCTAAAGCAGAGTGTGTTTCTTTTAAGGCGAGCTAGCTTTTGTTTCCCAGTCCTAAATGGAGTTGAATCACATGCAGTTTCTGGTCCTATGAGCAAGAGTTGTTTTATGGTAAGAAGAGTCACTATTGCGCTGCCATTGCCATACACAGGACAAATAGCACTGGCGTCTGTTCCCAGCAAGTACAGTGTATTGGACTGAAGAGGATCTACTGTTCTTGTCAGGTTCCTAAGCAGAATTGAACTAGATATGGCCGTGTGTGTAGGAAGCACAGTTCTTTTGTTCTGAGCAAGCTCACTGTTCGGACCGCATAGGAAACACAGTAGAGTAGAAGTGTGCTCTTTTCTCAAAAGCAGAGTGTGTTTCATGTAAGGAGAGCTAGCGTTTGTTTCCCAGTACTAAATGGAGTTGAATCAAATGCAATTTCTGGTCCTATGAACAAGAGTTGTTTTCTGGTAAGGAAAGTCACATTGCGCTCCCATTGCCATACACAGGGCAAATAGCACTCGCGTCTGTTCCCAGCAAGTACAGTGTATTGGACTGAATAGGTGCTACTGTTCTTGTCAGTTTCCTAAGCAGAGTTGAACTAGAAATGGCCCGGGTGTGTAGGAAGCACAGTTCTTTTGTTCTGAGCATGCTCACTGTTTGGACCCCAAAGGATACACAGTAGTGTAGAAGAGTGCTCTTTTCTCTAAAGCAGAGTGTGTTTCTTGTAAGGCGAGCTCGCGTTTGTTTCGCAGTCCTAAATGGAGTTGAATCCCATGCAGTTTCTGGTACTACGAGCAAGAGTTGTTTTCTGGTAAGAAGAGTCACTATTGTCCTGCCATTGCCATACACAGGACAAATAGCACTGGCCTCTGTTCACAGCAAATACAGTGTATTGGACTGAAGAGGATCTGCTGTTCTTGTCAGGTTCCTAAGCAGAATTGAACTAGATATGGCCGTGTGTGTAGGAAGCACAGTTCTTTGTTCAGAGCAAGCTCACTGTTCGGACCCCATAGGAAACACTGTAGTGTAGAAGAGTGCTCTTTTCTCAAAAGTAGAGTGTGTTTCTTGTAAGGCAAGCTAGCGTTTGTTTCCCAGTCTTAAATGGAGTTGAATCACATGCAGTTTCTGTCCTACGATCAAGAGTTGTTTTCTGGTAAGAAGAGTCACTATTGTGCTCCAATTGCCATACACAGTGCAAATAGCACTTGTGTCTGTTCCCAGCAAATACAGTGTATTGGACTGAAGAGGAGATACTGTTCTTGTCAGTTTCCTAAGCAGAGTTGAACTAGATATGGCCCGTGTTTATAGGAAGCAAAGTTCTTATGTTCTGAGCAAGCTCACGGTTCTGGCTCTATAGGAAACACAGTAGAGTAGAAGAGTGCTCTTTTCTGTAAAGCAGAGTGTGTTTCTTGTAAGGCGAGCTAGCGTTTGTTTCCTAGTCCTAAATGGAGTTGAATCACATGCAATTTCTGGTCCTACGAACAAGAGTTGTTTTCTGGTAAGGAAAGTCACTATTGCGCTCCCATTGCCATACACAGTGCAAATATCACTCGCATCTGTTCCCAGCAAATACAGTGTATCGGATGAAGAGGAGTTATTCTTCTTGTCAGTTTAATAAGCAGAGTTGAACTAGATATGGCCCGTGTGTAGGAAGCACAGTTCTTTTGTTCTGAGCAAGCTCACTGTTTGGACCCCATAGGAAACACAGTAGAGTAGAAGAGTGCTCTTTTCTCAAAAGCAGAGTGTGTTTCTTGTAAGGCAAGCTAGCGTTTGTTTCCCAGTCCTAAATGGAGAGGAATCACATGCAGTTTCTGGTCCTACGAGCAAGAGTTGTTTTATGGTAAGAATAGTCACTATTGCGCTGCCATTGCCATACACAGGACAAATAGCACTGTCGTCTGTTCCCAGCAAGTACAGTGTATCGGACTGAAGAGGAGCTACTATTCTTGTCAGTTTCCTAAGCAGAGTAGAACTAGATATGATCAGTGTGTGTAGGAAGCACAGTTCTTTTGTTCTGAGAAAGCTCACAGTTCGAACCGATAAGAAACACAGTAGAGTAGAAGAGTGCTCTTTTCTGTAAAGCAGAGTGTGTTTCTTGTAAGGCGAGCTAGCGTTTGTTTCCTAGTCCTAAATGGAGTTGAATCACATGCAGTTTCTGTCCTACGATCAAGAGTTGTTTTCTGGTAAGGAAAGTCACTTTTGTGCTCCCATTGCCATACACAGTGCAAATAGGACTCGCGTCTGTTCCCAGCAAGTACAGTGTATCAGACTGAAGAGGAGCTACTGTTCTTGTCAGTTTCCTAGGCAGAGTTGAACTAGATATGGCCCGTGCGTGGGAAGCACAGTTCTTTTGTTCTGAGCAAGCTCACTGTTCTGGCCCTTTAGGAAACACAGTAGAGTAGAAGAGTGCTCTTTTCTCAAAAGTAGAGTGTGTTTCTTGTAAGGCGAGCTAGAGTTTGTTTCCCAGTCCTAAATGGAGTTGAATCACATGCAGTTTTTTGTCCTACAAGCAAGAGTTGTTTTCTGGTAAGAAGAGTCACTATTGTGCTCCAATTGCCATACACAGTGCAAATAGCACTCGTGTCTGTTCCCAGCAAGTACAGTGTATTGGACTGAAGAGGAGATACTGTTCTTGTCAGATTCCTAAGCAGAGTTGAACTAGATATGGCCCGTGTATATAGGAAGCACAGTTCTTATGTTCTGAGCAAGATCATTGTTCTGGCTCTATAGGAAACACAGTAGAGTAGAAGAGTGCTCTTTTATCAAAAGCAGAGTGTGTTTCTTGTAAGGCGAGCTAGGATTGGTTTCCTAGTCCTAAATGGAGTTGAATCACATGCAGTTTCTGGTCCTACGAACAAGAGTTGTTTTCTGGTAAGGAAAGTCACTATTGTGCTCCCATTGCCATACACAGTGCAAATATCACTCGCGTCTGTTCCCAGCAAATACAGTGTATCAGATGAAGCGGAGTTATTCTTCTTGTCAGTTTCCTAAGCAGAGTTGAACTAGATATGGCCCGTGTGTAGGAAGCACAGTTCTTTTGTTCTGAGCAAGCTCACTGTTTGGACCCCATAGGAAACACAGTAGAGTAGAAGAGTGCTCTTTTCTCAAAAGCAGAGTGTGTTTCTTGTAAGGCGAGCTAGCGTTTGTTTCCCAGTCCTAAATGGAGTGGAATCACATGCAGTTTCTGGTCCTACGCGCAAGAGTTGTTTTATGGTAAGAATAGTCACTATTGTGCTGCCATTGCCATACACAGGACAAATAGCACTGGCGTCTGTTCCCAGCAAGTACAGTGTATCGGACTGAAGAGGAGCTACTATTCTTGTCAGTTTCCTAAGCAGAGTTGAACTAGATATGGCCCGTGTGTAGGAAGCACATTTCATATGTTCTGCGCAAGCTCACTGTTCTGGCCCTATAGGAAACACAGTAGAGTAGATGAGTGCTCTTTTCTCTAAAGCAGAGTGTGTTTCTTGTAAGGCGAGCTAGCAATTGTATCCTAGTCCTAAATGGAGTTGAATCCCATGCAGTTTCTGGTCTTACGAGCAAGAGTTGTTTTCTGGTAAGAAGAGTCACTATTGCGCTCCAATTGCCATATACAGTGCAAATAGCACTCGCGTCTGTTCCCAGCAAGTACAGTGTATTGGACTGAAGAGGAGCTACTGTTCTTGTCAGTTTCCTAAGCAGAGTTGAACTAGATATGTCCCGTGTGTGTAGGAAGCACAGTTCTTATGTTCTGAGCAAGCTCACTGTTTGGACCCCATAATAAACAGAGTAGAGTAGAAGAGTGCTCTTTTCTCTAAAGCAGAGTGTGTTTCTTGTAAGGCGAGCTCGCGTTTGTTTCCCAGTCCTAAATGGAGTTGAGTCACAGGCAGTTTTTGATCCTACGAGCAAGAGTTGTTTTCTGGTAAGAAGAGTCACTATTGCGCTCCAAATGCCATAAACAGTGCAAATAGCACTCGCGACTGTTCCCAGCAAGTACAGTGTATTGGACTGAATAGGAGCTACTGTTCTTGTCAGTTTCCTAAGCAGAGTTGAACTAGATCTGGCCCGTGTGTAGGAAGCACAGTTCTTTTGTTCTTAGCAAGCTCACTGTTCTGGCCCTATAGGAAACACAGTAGAGTAGAAGAGTGCTCTTTTCTCTAAAGGAGAGAGTGTTTCTTGTAAGGCGAGCTAGCGTTTGTTTCCCAGTCCTAAATGGAGTTGAATCACATGTAGTTTCTGGTCCTACGAGCAAGAGGTGTTTTCTGGTATGAAGAGTCACTATAGCGCTCCCATTGTCATACACAGGGCAAATAGCACTGGCGTCTGTTCCCAGCAAGTACAGTGTATGGAACCGAAGAGGATCTACTGTTCTTGTCAGTTTCCTTAGCAGAATTGAACTAGATATGGCCGTGTGTGTAGGAAGCACTGTTTTTTTATTCTGAGCATGCTCACTGTTCTGGCCCTATAGGAAACCCAGTAGAGTAGAAGAGTGCTCTTTTCTCAAAAGCAGAGTGTGTTTCTTGTAAGGCGAGCTAGCATTTGTTTCCCAGTCCTAAATGGAGTTGAATCACATGCAGTTTTTGGTCCTACGAGCAAGAGTTGTTTTCTGGTAAGGAAAGTCACTATTGCCCTCCCATTGCCACACACAGTGCAAATAGGACTCGCGTCTGTTCCCATCAAGTACAGTGTATAGGACTGAAGAGGAGCTACTGTTCTTGTCAGTTTCCTAAGCAGAGTTGAACTAGATATGGCCCATGTGTTTAGGAAGCACAGTTCTTTTGTTCTGAGCAAGCTCACTGTTCGGAACTCATAGGAAACACAGTAGAGTAGAAGAGTGCTCTTTTCTCAAAAGTAGAGTGTGTTTCTTGTAAGGCGAGCTAGTGTTTGTTTCTAAGTCCTAAATGGAGTTGAATCACATGTAGTTTCTGGTCCTACGAGCAAGAGGTGTTTTCTGGTATGAAGAGTCACTATAGCGCTCCCATTGTCATACACAGGGCAAATAGCACTGGCGTCTGTTCCCAGCAAGTACAGTGTATGGAACCGAAGAGGATCTACTGTTCTTGTCAGTTTCCTAAGCAGAATTGAACTAGATATGGCCGTGTGTGTAGGAAGCACTGTTTTTTTATTCTGAGCATGCTCACTGTTCTGGCCCTATAGGAAACCCAGTAGAGTAGAAGAGTGCTCTTTTCTCAAAAGCAGAGTGTGTTTCTTGTAAGGCGAGCTAGCATTTGTTTCCCAGTCCTAAATGGAGTTGAATCACATGCAGTTTTTGGTCCTACGAGCAAGAGTTGTTTTCTGGTAAGGAAAGTCACTATTGCCCTCCCATTGCCACACACAGTGCAAATAGGACTCGCGTCTGTTCCCATCAAGTACAGTGTATAGGACTGAAGAGGAGCTACTGTTCTTGTCAGTTTCCTAAGCAGAGTTGAACTAGATATGGCCCATGTGTTTAGGAAGCACAGTTCTTTTGTTCTGAGCAAGCTCACTGTTCGGAACTCATAGGAAACACAGTAGAGTAGAAGAGTGCTCTTTTCTCAAAAGTAGAGTGTGTTTCTTGTAAGGCGAGCTAGTGTTTGTTTCTAAGTCCTAAATGGAGTTAAATCACATGCAGTTTCTGGTCCTATGAGCAAGAGTTGTTTTCTGGTAAGAAGAGTCACTATTGCGCTCCCATTGTCATACACAGGGCCTATATCACTGGCGTCTGTTCCCAACATGTACAGTGTATTGGACTGAAGAGGAGCTACTGTTCTTGTCAGTTTCCTAAGCAGAATTGAACTAGATATGGCCTTGTGTGTAGGAAGCACAGTGCTTTTGTACTGAGCAAGCTCACTGTTCGAACCCATAGGAAACACAGTAGAGTAGAAGAGTGATCTTTTCTC
Source organism: Peromyscus eremicus (assembly GCF_949786415.1). Lineage (NCBI taxonomy): Eukaryota > Metazoa > Chordata > Mammalia > Rodentia > Cricetidae > Peromyscus > Peromyscus eremicus. Next base: position 22,489 of record NW_026737874.1, read on the forward strand.
AAAAGCAGAGTGTGTTTCTTGTAAGGCGAGCTAGCATTTGTTTCCCAGTCCTAAATGGAGTTCAATCACATGCAGTTTCTGGTCCTATGAGCAAGATTTGGTTTCTGGTAAGAAGAGTCACTATTGCGCTCCCATTGCCATACACAGTGCAAATAGCACTGGCGTCTGTTCCCAGCAAGTACAGTGTATTGGACTTAAGAGGAGCTACTGTTCTTGTCAGTTTCCTAAGCAGAGTTGAACTAGATATGGCCCGTGTGTGTAAGAAGCACAGTTCTTTTGTTCTGAGCAAGCTCACTGTTCGGACCACATAGGAAACACAGTAGAGTAGAAGAGTGCTCTTTTCTCAAAAGCAGAGTGTGTTTCTTGTAAGGCGAGCTAGCTTTTTTTTCCCAGTCCTAAATGGAGTTGAATCACATGCAGTTTCTGGTCCTACGAGCAAGAGTTGTTTTCTGGTAAGAAGAGTCACTACTGCTCTCCCATTGTCATCCACAGGGCAAATAGCACTGGCGTCTGTTCCCAGCAAGTACAGTGTATGGGACGAAAGAGGATCTACTGATCTTGTCAGTTTCCTAAGCAGAATTGAAATAGATATGGCCGTGTGTGTAGGAAGCACAGTTCTTTTGTTCTGAGCAAGCTCACTGTTTTGGCCCTGTAGGAAACACAGTAGAGTATAAGAGTGCTCTTTTCTCAAAAGCAGAGTGTGTTTCTTGTAAGGCCAGCTAGCGTTTGTTTCCCAGTCCTAAATGGAGTTGAATCACATGCAGTTTCTGATCCTACGAGCAAGAGTTTTTTTTTGGTAAGAAGAGTAACTATTGAGCTCCCATTGTCATACACAGGGCAAATAGCACTGGCGTCTGTTCCCAGCAAGTACAGTGTATTGGACTGAAGAGGTGCTACTGTTCTTGTCAGTTTCCTAAGCAGAGTTGAACTAGATATAGCCCGTGTGTGTAGGAAGCACAGTTCTTTTGTTCTGAGCAACTCACTATTCTGGCCCTAAAGGAAACAGAGTAGAGTAGAAGAGTCCTCTTTTCTCAAAAGCAGAGAGTGTTTCTTGTAAGGCGAGCTAGCATTTGTTTCCCAGTCCTAAATGGAGTTGAATGACATGCAGTTTCTGGTCCGACGAGCAAGAGTTGTCTTCTGGTAAGAAGCGTCACTATTGCACTCCCATTGTCATACAAAGGGCAAAAAGCACTGGCGTCTGTTCCCAGCAGGACAGTGTATGGTACTGAAGAGGATCTACTATTCTTGTCAGTTTCCTAAGCAGAGTTGAACAAGATATGGCCCGTGTGTGTAGGAAGCACAGTTCTTTTGTTCTGAGCAAGCTCACTGTTCGGACCCCATAGGAAACACAGTAGAGTAGAAGAGTGCTCTTTTCTCAAAAGCAGAGTGTATTTCTTGTAAGGTGAGCTAGTGTTTGTTTCCCAGTCTGAAATGGAGTTGAATCACATGTAGTTTCTGGTCCTACGAGCAAGAGTTGTCTTCTGGTAAGAAGAGTCACTATTGGGCTCCCATTGCCATATACAGTGCAAATAGCACTCGCGTCTGTTCCCAGCAAGTACAGTGTATTGGACTGAAGAGGAGCTACTGTTCTTGTCAGTTTCCTAAGCAGAGTTGAACTAGATATGGCCGTGTGTGTAGGAAGCACAGTTCGTTTGTTCTGAGCAAGCTCACTGTTTGGACCCCATAGGAAACACAGTAGAGTAGAAGAGTGCTCTTTTCTCAAAAGCAGAGTGTTTTATTTGTAAGGCGAGCTAGCGTTTGTTTCCCAGTCCTAAATGGAGTTGAATCACATGCAGTTTCTGGTCCTACGAGCAAGAGTTGTTTTCTGGTAAGAAGAGTAACTATTGCGCTCCAATTGCCATATACACTGCAAATAGTACTCGCGTCTGTTCCCAGCAAGTACAGTGTATTGGACTGAAGAGGAGCTACTGTTCTTGTCAGTTTCCTAAGCAGAGTTGAACAAGATATGGCCCGTGTGTGTAGGAAGCACAGTTCTTTTGTTCTGAGCAAGCTCACTGTTCGGACCCCATAGGAAACACAGTAGAGTAGAAGAGTGCTCTTTTCTCAAAAGCAGAGTGTGTTTCTTGTAAGGCGAGCTCGCGTTTGTTTCCCAGTCCTAAATGGAGTTGAGTCACAGGCAGTTTTTTGTCCTACGAGCATGAGTTCTTTTCTGGTAAGAAGAGTCACTATTGCGCTCCAAATGCCATACACAGTGCAAATAGTTCTCGCGTCTGTTCCCAGCAAGTACAGTGTATCGGAATGAAGAGGATCTACTGTTCTTGTCAGTTTCCTAGGCAGAGTTGAACTAGATATGGCCCGTGTGTGTAGGAAGCACAGTTCTTTTGTTTTGAGCAAGCTCACTGTTTGGACCCCATAGGAAACACAGTAGAGTAGAAGAGTGCTCTTTTGGCAAAAGTAGAGTGTGTTTCTTGTAAGGTGAGCTTGCGTTTGTTTCCCAGTCTTAAATGGAGTTGAGTAACATGTAGTTTTTGGTCGTACGAGCAAGAGTTGTTTTCTGATAAGAAGACACTACTGTGCTCCCATTGCCAAACACAGTACAAATAGCACTTGCGTCTGTTCCCAGCGAGTACAGTGTATTGGTCTGAAGAGGAGCTATTGTTCTTGTCAGTTTCCTAAGCCGAGTTGAACTAGATATGGCCCGTGTGTTTAGGAAGCACAATTCCTTTATTCTGAGCAAGCTCACTGTTCGGACCACGTAGGAAACACAGTAGAGTAGAAGAGTGCTCTTTTCTCAAAAGCAGAGTGTGTTTCTTGTAATGCTAGCTAGCGTTTGTTTCACAGTCCTAAATGGAGTTGAACCCCATGCAGGTTCAGGTCCTATGAGCAAGAGTTGTTTTCTGGTAAGAAGAGTCACTATTGTGTTTCCATTGTCATACACAGTGCAAATAGCACTCGCGTCTGTTCCCAGCATGTACAGTGTACTGGACTGAAGAGGAGTTACTGTTCTTGTCAGTTTCCTATGCAGAGTTGAACTAGATATGGCCCGTGTGTGTAGGAAGCACAGTTCTTTTGTTTTGAGCAAGCTCACTGTTCGGACCCCATAGGAAACACAGTAGAGTAGAAGAGTGCTCGTTTCTCAAAAGCAGAGTGTGTTTTTTGTAAGGCAAGCTAGCGTTTGTTTCCCAGTCCTAAATGGAGTTGAACCACATGCAGTTTCTGGTCCTATGAGCAAGAGTTGTTTTCTGGTAAGGAAAGTCACTATTGCGCTCCCATTGCCATACACAGTGCAAATAGCACTCGCGTCTGTTCCCAGCAAGTACAGTGTACTGCACTGAAGAGAATCTACTGTTCTCATCAGTTTCCTAAGCAGAGTTAAACTAGATATGGCCCGTGTGTGTAGGAAGCTCAGTTCCTTTGTTCTGAGCAAGCTCACTGTTTTGGACCCCTAGGAAACACAGAAGAGTAGAAGAGTGGTCTTTTCTCAAAAGCAGAGTGTGTTTCTTGTACGGCGAGCTCGCGTTTGTTTCCCAGTCCTAAAAGGAGTTGAATCACATGCAGTTTCTGGCCCTACGAGCAAGAGTTGTTTTCTGGTAAGAAGAGTCACTATTGTGTTTCCATTGTCATACACTGGGCAAATAGCACTGGCGTCTGTTCCCAGCATGTACAGTGTATTGGACTGAAGAGGTTCTACTGTTTTTGTCAGTTTCCTAAGCAGAGTTGAACTAGATATGGCCCGTGTGTGGAGGAAGCACAGTTCTTTTGTTCTGAGCAAGCTTACTGTTCTGGCCCTATAGGAAACAGAGTAGAGAAGATGAGTGCTCTTTTCTCAAAAGCAGAGTATGTTTTTTGTAAGGCGAGCTCGCGTTTGTTCCCCAGTCCTAAATGGAGTTGAATCCCATGCAGTTTCTGGTCCTATGAGCAAGAGTTGTTTTCTGGTAAGAAGAGTCACTATTGCACTCCCATTGTCATACACAGTGCAAATAGCACTCGCGTCTGTTTCCAGCATGTACAGTGTATTGGACTGAAGCGGATCTACTGTTCTTGTCAGTTTCCTAAGCAGAGTTGAACTAGATATGGCCCGTGTGTGTAGGAAGCACAGTTCTTTTATTCTGAGCAAGCTCACTTTTCGGACCCCATAGGAAACACAGTAGAGTAGAAGAGTGCCCTTTTCTCAAAAGCAGAGCGTGTTTCTTGTAAGGCGAGCTAGCGTTTGTTTCCCAGTCCTAAATGGAGTTGAATCACATGCAGTTTCTGGTCCTACGAGCAAGAGTTGTTTTCTGGTAAAAAGAGTCACTATTGTGCTCTCATTGCCATAGACAGTGCAAAGAGCACTCGCGTCTGTTCCCAGCAAGTACAGTGTATTGGACTGAATAGAAGTTACTGTTCTTGTCAGTTTCCTAAGCAGAGTTGAACTAGATATGGCCCGTGTGTGTAGGAGGCACAGTTCTTTTGTTCTAAGCAAGCTCATTGTTCTGGCCCTAAAGGAAACACAGTAGAGTAGAAGAGTGATCTTTTCTCAAAAACAGAGTGTGTTTCTTGTAAGGCGAGCTAGCGTTTTTTTCTGAGTCCTAAAAGGAGTTGAGTCACATGCAGTTTCTGGTCCTATGAGCAAGAGTTGTTTTCTGGTAAAAAAAAAGTCACTGTTGTGCTCCCATTGCCAAACACAATGCAAATAGCACTTGCGTCTGTTCCCAGCAAGTACAGTGTACTGGACTGAAGAGGATCTACTGTTCTTCTCAGTTTCCTAAGCAGAGATGAACTATATATGGCCCGTGTGTGTAGGAAGCACAGTTCTTTTGTTCTGATCAAGCTCACTCTTTGGACCCCGTAGAAAACACAGAAGAGTAGAAGAGTGCTCTTTTCTCAAAAGCAGAGTGTGTTTCTTGTACAGCGAGCTCGTGTTTGTTTCCCAGTCCTAAATGGAGTTGAATCACATGCAGTTTCTGGTCCTACGAGCAAGAGTTGTTTTCTGGTAAGAAGAGTAATTATTGCGCTCCCATTGTCATACATAGGGCAAATAGCACTGGCGTCTGTTCCCAGCATGTACAGTGTATTGGACTGAAGAAGATCTACTGTTCTTGTCAGGTTCCTAAGCAGAATTGAACTAGATATGGCCGTGTGTGTAGGAAGCACAGTTCTTTTGTTCTGAGCAAGCTCTCTGTTTGGACCCCATAGGAAACACAGTAGAGTAGAAGAGTGCTCGTTTCTCAAAAAGCAGAGTGTGTTTCTTGTAAGGCGAGGTAGCATTTGTTTCCCAGTCTTAAATGGAGTTGAATCACATGCAGTTTCCGGCCCTCGAGCAAGAGTTGTTTTCGAGGAAGAAGAGTCACTATTGCGCTCCCATTGACATGCACAGGGCAAATAGCACTGGCGTCCGTTCCCAGCATATACAGTGTATTGGACTGAAGAGGAGCTACTGTTCTTGTCAGTTTCCTAAGCAGAGTTGAACTAGATATGGCCCCTGTGTGTAGGAAGCACAGTTCTTTGGTTCTGAGCAAGCTCACTGTTTTGGCCCTAAAAGAAACACAGTAGAGTAGAAGACTGCTCTTTCTTCAAAAGCAGAGTGTGTTTCTTGTAAGGCGAGCTAGCGTTTGTTTCCCAGTCCTAAATGGAGTTGAATCACATGCAGTTTTTGGTCCTACGAGCAAGAGTTGTTTTCTGGTAAGGAAAGTCACTATTGCCCTCCCATTGCCACACACAGTGCAAATAGGACTCGTGTCTGTTCCCATCAAGTACAATGTATTGGACTGAAGAGGAGCTACTGTTCTTGTCAGTTTCCTAAGCAGAGTTGAACTAGATATGGCCCATGTGTGTAGGAAGCACAGTTCTTTTGTTCTGAGCAAGCTCACTGTTCGGACCTCATAGGAAACACAGGAGAGTAGAAGAGTGCTCTTTTCTCAAAAGTAGAGTGTGTTTCTTGTAAGGCGAGCTAGCGTTTGTTTCCCAGTCGTAAATGGAGTTCAATCACATGCAGTTTCTGGTCCTATGAGCAAGATTTGGTTTCTGGTAAGAAGAGTCACTATTGCGCTCCCATTGCCAAACACAGTGCAAATAGCACTGGCGTCTGTTCCCAGCAAGTACAGTGTATTGGACTTAAGAGGACCTACTGTTCTTGTCAGTTTCCTAAGCAGAGTTGAACTAGATATGGCCCCTGTGTGTAGGAAGAACAGTTCTTTTGTTCTGAGCAAGCTCACTGTTCGGACCCCATAGGAAAAACAGTAAAGTAGAAGAGTGCTCTTTTCTCAAAAGCAGAGTGTTTTATTTGTAAGGCAAGCTAGCGTTTGTTTCCCAGTCCTAAATGGAGTTGAATCACATGCAGTTTCTGGTCCTATGAGCAAGAATTTTTTTCTGGTAAGAAGAGTCACTATTGCGCTCCCATTGTCATACACACACGGCAAATAGCACTGGCGTCTGTTCCCAGCATGTACAGTGTATTGGACTGAAGAGGAGCTACTGTTCTTGTCAGTTTTCTAAGTAGAAGTGAACAGGATATGGCCATGTGTGTAGGAATCACAGTTCTTTTGTTCTGAGCAAGCTCACTGTTCGAACCCATAGTAAACACAGTAGAGTAGAAGAGTGCTCTTTTCTAAAAAGCAGAGTGTGTTTCTTGTAAGGCTTGCTAGCATTTGTTTCCCAGTCATAAAAGGAGTTGAATCCCATGCAGTTTCTGGTCCTACGAGCAAGAGTCGTTTTCTGGTGAGAAGAGTCACTATTGCGCTCCCATTTTCATTCACAGCGCAAATAACACTGGCGTCTGTTCCCAGCATGTACAGTGTATTGGACTGAAGAGGAGATACTGTTCTTTTCAGTATCCTAAGCAGAATTTAACTAGATATGGCCGTGTGTGTAGGAAGCGCAGTTCTTTTGTACTGAGCAAGCTCACTGTTCGAACCCATAAGAAACACAGTAGAGTAGAAGAGTGCCCTTTTCTCAAAAGCACAGTGTGTTTCTTGTAAGGCAAGCTAGCATTTGTTTCCCAGTCCTAAATGGAGTTCAATCACATGCAGTTTCTGGTCCTATGAGCAATAGATGTTTTCTGGTAAGAAGAGTCACTATTGTGCTCCCTTTGTCATACACAGTGCAAGTTGCACTGGCGTCAGTTCCCAGCATGTACAGTGTATTGGACTGAAGAGGATCTACTGTTGTTGTCAGTTTCCTAAGCAGAATTGAACTAGATATGGCCGTGTGTGTAGGAAGCACAGTTCTTTTGTTCTGAGCAAGCTCACTGTTCTGGCCCTATAAAAAACACAGTAGAGTAGAAGAGTGATCTTTTCTCAAAAGGAGAGTGTGTTTCTCGTAAGGCGAGCTAGCGTTTGTTTCCCAGTCCTAAATGGAGTTAAATCACATGCAGTTTTTGATCCTACGAGCAAGAGATGTTTTCTGGTAAGGAAAGTCACTATTGGGCTCCCATTGCCATACACATTACAAAAAGCACTCGCGTCTTTTCCCAGCTAGTACAGTGTATCGGATTGAAGAGGAGCTACTGTTCTTGTCAGTTTCCTAAGCAGAGTTGAACTAGATATGGCCCGTGTGTAGGAAGCACAGTTCTTATGTTCTGAGCAAGCTCACTGTTCTGGCCCTATAGGAAACACAGAAGAGTAGAAGAGTGATCTTTTATCAAAAGCAGAGTGTGTTTCTTGTAAGGCGATCTAGCGTTTATTTCCCAGTCCTAAATGGAGTTGAATCACATGCAGTTTCAGGTCCTACGAGCTAGAGTTGTCTTCTGGTAAGGAAAGTCACTATTGCGCTCCCATTGCCATACATAGTGCAAATAGCACTCGCGTCTGTTCCCAGCAGGTACAGTGTATTGGACTGAAGATGAGCTACTGTTCTTATCAGTTTCTTAAGCAGAGTTGAAGTAGATATGGCCGGT
>NW_026737875.1:0-30304 GCF_949786415.1 Peromyscus eremicus
GAAGAGTGCTGTTTTCTCAAAAGCAGAGTGTGTTTCTTGCAAGGCGAGCTAGCGTTTGTTTCCCAGTCCTAAACGGAGTTGAATCCCATGCAGTTTCTGGTCCTACGAGCAAGAGTTGTTTTCTGCTAAGAAGAGTCACTATTGCGCTCCCATTGCCATACACAGTGCAAGTAGCACTCGCGTCTGTTCCCAGCAAGTACAGTGTATTGGACTGAAGAGAAGCTACTGTTCTGGTCAGTTTCCTAAGCAGAGTTGAACTAGATATGCCCCGTGTGTGTAGGAAGCACAGTTCTTTGGTTCTGAGCAAGCTCACTGTTCTGGCCCTATAGGAAACACAGGAGAGTAGAAGAGTGCTGTTTTCTCAAAAGCAGAGTGTGTTTCTTGCAAGGCGAGCTAGCGTTTGTTTCCCAGTCCTAAACGGAGTTGAATCCCATGCAGTTTCTGGTCCTACGAGCAAGAGTTGTTTTCTGCTGAGAAGAGTCACTATTGCGCTCCCATTGCCATACACAGTGCAAATAGCACTCGCGTCTGTTCCCAGCAAGTACAGTGTATTGGACTGAAGAGAAGCTACTGTTCTGGTCAGTTTCCTAAGCAGAGTTGAACTAGATATGCCCCGTGTGTGTAGGAAGCACAGTTCTTTGGTTCTGAGCAAGCTCACTGTTCTGGCCCTATAGGAAACACAGGAGAGTAGAAGAGTGCTGTTTTCTCAAAAGCAGAGTGTGTTTCTTGCAAGGCGAGCTAGCGTTTGTTTCCCAGTCCTAAGCGGAGTAGAATCCCATGCAGTTTCTGGTCCTACGAGCAAGAGTTGTTTTCTGCTAAGAAGAGTCACTATTGCGCTCCCATTGCCATACACAGTGCAAATAGCACTCGCGTCTGTTCCCAGCAAGTACAGTGTATTGGACTGAAGAGAAGCTACTGTTCTGGTCAGTTTCCTAAGGAGAGTTGAACTAGATATGCCCCGTGTGTGTAGGAAGCACAGTTCTTTTGTTCTGAGCAAGCTCACTGTTCTGGCCCTATAGGAAACACAGGAGAGTAGAAGAGTGCTGTTTTCTCAAAAGCAGAGTGTGTTTCTTGCAAGGCGAGCTAGCGTTTGTTTCCCAGTCCTAAACGGAGTTGAATCCCATGCAGTTTGTGGTCCTACGAGCAAGAGTTGTTTTCTGCTAAGAAGAGTCACTATTGCGCTCCCATTGCCATACACAGTGCAAATAGCACTCGCGTCTGTTCCCAGCAAGTACAGTGTATTGGACTGAAGAGAAGCTACTGTTCTGGTCAGTTTCCTAAGCAGAGTTGAACTAGATATGCCCCGTGTGTGTAGGAAGCACAGTTCTTTGGTTCTGAGCAAGCTCACTGTTCTGGCCCTATAGGAAACACAGGAGAGTAGAAGAGTGCTGTTTTCTCAAAAGCAGAGTGTGTTTCTTGCAAGGCGAGCTAGCGTTTGTTTCCCAGTCCTAAACGGAGTAGAATCCCATGCAGTTTGTGGTCCTACGAGCAAGAGTTGTTTTCTGCTAAGAAGAGTCACTATTGCGCTCCCATTGCCATACACAGTGCAAATAGCACTCGCGTCTGTTCCCAGCAAGTACAGTGTATTGGACTGAAGAGAAGCTACTGTTCTGGTCAGTTTCCTAAGCAGAGTTGAACTAGATATGCCCCGTGTGTGTAGGAAGCACAGTTCTTTTGTTCTGAGCAAGCTCACTGTTCTGGCCCTATAGGAAACACAGGAGAGTAGAAGAGTGCTGTTTTCTCAAAAGCAGAGTGTGTTTCTTGCAAGGCGAGCTAGCGTTTGTTTCCCAGTCCTAAACGGAGTTGAATCCCATGCAGATTCTGGTCCTACGAACAAGAGTTGTTTTCTGCTAAGAAGAGTCACTATTGTGCTCCCATTGCCATACACAGTGCAAATAGCACTCGCGTCTGTTCCCAGCAAGTACAGTGTATTGGACTGAAGAGAAGCTACTGTTCTTGTCAGTTTCCTAAGCAGAGTTGAACTAGATATGGCCCGTGTGTGTAGGAAGCACAGTTCTTTTGTTCTGAGCAAGCTCACTGTTCTGGCCCTATAGGAAACACAGGAGAGTAGAAGAGTGCTGTTTTCTCAAAAGCAGAGTGTGTTTCTTGCAAGGCGAGCTAGCGTTTGTTTCCCAGTCCTAAACGGAGTTGAATCCCATGCAGTTTGTGGTCCTACGAGCAAGAGTTGTTTTCTGCTAAGAAGAGTCACTATTGTGCTCCCATTGCCATACACAGTGCAAATAGCACTCGCGTCTGTTCCCAGCAAGTACAGTGTATTGGACTGAAGAGAAGCTACTGTTCTGGTCAGTTTCCTAAGCAGAGTTGAACTAGATATGCCCCGTGTGTGTAGGAAGCACAGTTCTTTGGTTCTGAGCAAGCTCACTGTTCTGGCCCTATAGGAAACACAGGAGAGTAGAAGAGTGCTGTTTTCTCAAAAGCAGAGTGTGTTTCTTGCAAGGCGAGCTAGCGTTTGTTTCCCAGTCCTAAGCGGAGTAGAATCCCATGCAGTTTCTGGTCCTATGAGCAAGAGTTGTTTTCTGCTAAGAAGAGTCACTATTGCGCTCCCATTGCCATACACAGTGCAAATAGCACTCGCGTCTGTTCCCAGCAAGTACAGTGTATTGGACTGAAGAGAAGCTACTGTTCTGGTCACTTTCCTAAGGAGAGTTGAACTAGATATGCCCCGTGTGTGTAGGAAGCACAGTTCTTTTGTTCTGAGCAAGCTCACTGTTCTGGCCCTATAGGAAACACAGGAGAGTAGAAGAGTGCTGTTTTCTCAAAAGCAGAGTGTGTTTCTTGCAAGGCGAGCTAGCGTTTGTTTCCCAGTCCTAAACGGAGTTGAATCCCATGCAGTTTCTGGTCCTACGAGCAAGAGTTGTTTTCTGCTAAGAAGAGTCACTATTGCGCTCCCATTGCCATGCACAGTGCAAATAGCACTCGCGTCTGTTCCCAGCAAGTACAGTGTATTGGACTGAAGAGAAGCTACTGTTCTGGTCAGTTTCCTAAGCAGAGTTGAACTAGATATGCCCCGTGTGTGTAGGAAGCACAGTTCTTTGGTTCTGAGCAAGCTCACTGTTCTGGCCCTATAGGAAACACAGGAGAGTAGAAGAGTGCTGTTTTCTCAAAAGCAGAGTGTGTTTCTTGCAAGGCGAGCTAGCGTTTGTTTCCCAGTCCTAAACGGAGTAGAATCCCATGCAGTTTGTGGTCCTACGAGCAAGAGTTGTTTTCTGCTAAGAAGAGTCACTATTGCGCTCCCATTGCCATACACAGTGCAAATAGCACTCGCGTCTGTTCCCAGCAAGTACAGTGTATTGGACTGAAGAGAAGCTACTGTTCTGGTCAGTTTCCTAAGCAGAGTTGAACTAGATATGCCCCGTGTGTGTAGGAAGCACAGTTCTTTTGTTCTGAGCAAGCTCACTGTTCTGGCCCTATAGGAAACACAGGAGAGTAGAAGAGTGCTGTTTTCTCAAAAGCAGAGTGTGTTTCTTGCAAGGCGAGCTAGCGTTTGTTTCCCAGTCCTAAACGGAGTTGAATCCCATGCAGATTCTGGTCCTACGAACAAGAGTTGTTTTCTGCTAAGAAGAGTCACTATTGCGCTCCCATTGCCATACACAGTGCAAATAGCACTCGCGTCTGTTCCCAGCAAGTACAGTGTATTGGACTGAAGAGAAGCTACTGTTCTTGTCAGTTTCCTAAGCAGAGTTGAACTAGATATGGCCCGTGTGTGTAGGAAGCACAGTTCTTTTGTTCTGAGCAAGCTCACTGTTCTGGCCCTATAGGAAACACAGGAGAGTAGAAGAGTGCTGTTTTCTCAAAAGCAGAGTGTGTTTCTTGCAAGGCGAGCTAGCGTTTGTTTCCCAGTCCTAAACGGAGTTGAATCCCATGCAGTTTGTGGTCCTACGAGCAAGAGTTGTTTTCTGCTAAGAAGAGTCACTATTGTGCTCCCATTGCCATACACAGTGCAAATAGCACTCGCGTCTGTTCCCAGCAAGTACAGTGTATTGGACTGAAGAGAAGCTACTGTTCTGGTCAGTTTCCTAAGCAGAGTTGAACTAGATATGCCCCGTGTGTGTAGGAAGCACAGTTCTTTGGTTCTGAGCAAGCTCACTGTTCTGGCCCTATAGGAAACACAGGAGAGTAGAAGAGTGCTGTTTTCTCAAAAGCAGAGTGTGTTTCTTGCAAGGCGAGCTAGCGTTTGTTTCCCAGTCCTAAACGGAGTTGAATCCCATGCAGTTTCTGGTCCTACGAGCAAGAGTTGTTTTCTGCTAAGAAGAGTCACTATTGCGCTCCCATTGCCACACACAGTGCAAGTAGCACTCGCGTCTGTTCCCAGCAAGTACAGTGTATTGGACTGAAGAGAAGCTACTGTTCTGGTCAGTTTCCTAAGCAGAGTTGAACTAGATATGCCCCGTGTGTGTAGGAAGCACAGTTCTTTGGTTCTGAGCAAGCTCACTGTTCTGGCCCTATAGGAAACACAGGAGAGTAGAAGAGTGCTGTTTTCTCAAAAGCAGAGTGTGTTTCTTGCAAGGCGAGCTAGCGTTTGTTTCCCAGTCCTAAACGGAGTTGAATCCCATGCAGTTTCTGGTCCTACGAGCAAGAGTTGTTTTCTGCTAAGAAGAGTCACTATTGCGCTCCCATTGCCATACACAGTGCAAATAGCACTCGCGTCTGTTCCCAGCAAGTACAGTGTATTGGACTGAAGAGAAGCTACTGTTCTGGTCAGTTTCCTAAGCAGAGTTGAACTAGATATGCCCCGTGTGTGTAGGAAGCACAGTTCTTTGGTTCTGAGCAAGCTCACTGTTCTGGCCCTATAGGAAACACAGGAGAGTAGAAGAGTGCTGTTTTCTCAAAAGCAGAGTGTGTTTCTTGCAAGGCGAGCTAGCGTTTGTTTCCCAGTCCTAAACGGAGTAGAATCCCATGCAGTTTCTGGTCCTACGAGCAAGAGTTGTTTTCTGCTAAGAAGAGTCACTATTGCGCTCCCATTGCCATACACAGTGCAAATAGCACTGGCGTCTGTTCCCAGCAAGTACAGTGTATTGGACTGAAGAGAAGCTACTGTTCTGGTCAGTTTCCTAAGCAGAGTTGAACTAGATATGCCCCGTGTGTGTAGGAAGCACAGTTCTTTTGTTCTGAGCAAGCTCACTGTTCTGGCCCTATAGGAAACACAGGAGAGTAGAAGAGTGCTGTTTTCTCAAAAGCAGAGTGTGTTTCTTGCAAGGCGAGCTAGCGTTTGTTTCCCAGTCCTAAACGGAGTTGAATCCCATGCAGTTTCTGGTCCTACGAGCAAGAGTTGTTTTCTGCTAAGAAGAGTCACTATTGCGCTCCCATTGCCATGCACAGTGCAAATAGCACTCGCGTCTGTTCCCAGCAAGTACAGTGTATTGGACTGAAGAGAAGCTACTGTTCTGGTCAGTTTCCTAAGCAGAGTTGAACTAGATATGCCCCGTGTGTGTAGGAAGCACAGTTCTTTGGTTCTGAGCAAGCTCACTGTTCTGGCCCTATAGGAAACACAGGAGAGTAGAAGAGTGCTGTTTTCTCAAAAGCAGAGTGTGTTTCTTGCAAGGCGAGCTAGCGTTTGTTTCCCAGTCCTAAACGGAGTAGAATCCCATGCAGTTTGTGGTCCTACGAGCAAGAGTTGTTTTCTGCTAAGAAGAGTCACTATTGCGCTCCCATTGCCATACACAGTGCAAATAGCACTCGCGTCTGTTCCCAGCAAGTACAGTGTATTGGACTGAAGAGAAGCTACTGTTCTGGTCAGTTTCCTAAGCAGAGTTGAACTAGATATGCCCCGTGTGTGTAGGAAGCACAGTTCTTTTGTTCTGAGCAAGCTCACTGTTCTGGCCCTATAGGAAACACAGGAGAGTAGAAGAGTGCTGTTTTCTCAAAAGCAGAGTGTGTTTCTTGCAAGGCGAGCTAGCGTTTGTTTCCCAGTCCTAAACGGAGTTGAATCCCATGCAGATTCTGGTCCTACGAACAAGAGTTGTTTTCTGCTAAGAAGAGTCACTATTGCGCTCCCATTGCCATACACAGTGCAAATAGCACTCGCGTCTGTTCCCAGCAAGTACAGTGTATTGGACTGAAGAGAAGCTACTGTTCTTGTCAGTTTCCTAAGCAGAGTTGAACTAGATATGCCCCGTGTGTGTAGGAAGCACAGTTCTTTGGTTCTGAGCAAGCTCACTGTTCTGGCCCTATAGGAAACACAGGAGAGTAGAAGAGTGCTGTTTTCTCAAAAGCAGAGTGTGTTTCTTGCAAGGCGAGCTAGCGTTTGTTTCCCAGTCCTAAACGGAGTTGAATCCCATGCAGTTTGTGGTCCTACGAGCAAGAGTTGTTTTCTGCTAAGAAGAGTCACTATTGTGCTCCCATTGCCATACACAGTGCAAATAGCACTCGCGTCTGTTCCCAGCAAGTACAGTGTATTGGACTGAAGAGAAGCTACTGTTCTGGTCAGTTTCCTAAGCAGAGTTGAACTAGATATGGCCCGTGTGTGTAGGAAGCACAGTTCTTTGGTTCTGAGCAAGCTCACTGTTCTGGCCCTATAGGAAACACAGGAGAGTAGAAGAGTGCTGTTTTCTCAAAAGCAGAGTGTGTTTCTTGCAAGGCGAGCTAGCGTTTGTTTCCCAGTCCTAAACGGAGTTGAATCCCATGCAGTTTCTGGTCCTACGAGCAAGAGTTGTTTTCTGCTAAGAAGAGTCACTATTGCGCTCCCATTGCCATACACAGTGCAAATAGCACTCGCGTCTGTTCCCAGCAAGTACAGTGTATTGGACTGAAGAAAAGCTACTGTTCTGGTCAGTTTCCTAAGCAGAGTTGAACTAGATATGCCCCGTGTGTGTAGGAAGCACAGTTCTTTGGTTCTGAGCAAGCTCACTGTTCTGGCCCTATAGGAAACACAGGAGAGTAGAAGAGTGCTGTTTTCTCAAAAGCAGAGTGTGTTTCTTGCAAGGCGAGCTAGCGTTTGTTTCCCAGTCCTAAACGGAGTTGAATCCCATGCAGTTTCTGGTCCTACGAGCAAGAGTTGTTTTCTGCTAAGAAGAGTCACTATTGCGCTCCCATTGCCATACACAGTGCAAATAGCACTCGCGTCTGTTCCCAGCAAGTACAGTGTATTGGACTGAAGAGAAGCTACTGTTCTGGTCAGTTTCCTAAGCAGAGTTGAACTAGATATGCCCCGTGTGTGTAGGAAGCACAGTTCTTTGGTTCTGAGCAAGCTCACTGTTCTGGCCCTATAGGAAACACAGGAGAGTAGAAGAGTGCTGTTTTCTCAAAAGCAGAGTGTGTTTCTTGCAAGGCGAGCTAGCATTTGTTTCCCAGTCCTAAACGGAGTTGAATCCCATGCAGATTCTGGTCCTACGAGCAAGAGTTGTTTTCTGCTAAGAAGAGTCACTATTGCGCTCCCATTGCCATACACAGTGCAAATAGCACTCGCGTCTGTTCCCAGCAAGTACAGTGTATTGGACTGAAGAGAAGCTACTGTTCTGGTCAGTTTCCTAAGCAGAGTTGAACTAGATATGCCCCGTGTGTGTAGGAAGCACAGTTCTTTTGTTCTGAGCAAGCTCACTGTTCTGGCCCTATAGGAAACACAGGAGAGTAGAAGAGTGCTGTTTTCTCAAAAGCAGAGTGTATTTCTTGCAAGGCGAGCTAGCGTTTGTTTCCCAGTCCTAAGCGGAGTAGAATCCCATGCAGTTTCTGGTCCTACGAGCAAGAGTTGTTTTCTGCTAAGAAGAGTCACTATTGCGCTCCCATTGCCATACACAGTGCAAATAGCACTCGCGTCTGTTCCCAGCAAGTACAGTGTATTGGACTGAAGAGAAGCTACTGTTCTGGTCAGTTTCCTAAGCAGAGTTGAACTAGATATGCCCCGTGTGTGTAGGAAGCACAGTTCTTTGGTTCTGAGCAAGCTCACTGTTCTGGCCCTATAGGAAACACAGGAGAGTAGAAGAGTGCTGTTTTCTCAAAAGCAGAGTGTGTTTCCTGCAAGGCGAGCTAGCGTTTGTTTCCCAGTCCTAAACGGAGTTGAATCCCATGCAGATTCTGGTCCTACGAGCAAGAGTTGTTTTCTGCTAAGAAGAGTCACTATTGCGCTCCCATTGCCATACACAGTGCAAATAGCACTCGCGTCTGTTCCCAGCAAGTACAGTGTATTGGACTGAAGAGAAGCTACTGTTCTGGTCAGTTTCCTAAGCAGAGTTGAACTAGATATGCCCCGTGTGTGTAGGAAGCACAGTTCTTTTTTTCTGAGCAAGCTCACTGTTCTGGCCCTATAGGAAACACAGGAGAGTAGAAGAGTGCTGTTTTCTCAAAAGCAGAGTGTGTTTCTTGCAAGGCGAGCTAGCGTTTGTTTCCCAGTCCTAAACGGAGTTGAATCCCATGCAGTTTCTGGTCCTACGAGCAAGAGTTGTTTTCTGCTAAGAAGAGTCACTATTGCGCTCCCATTGCCATACACAGTGCAAATAGCACTCGCGTCTGTTCCCAGCAAGTACAGTGTATTGGACTGAAGAGAAGCTACTGTTCTGGTCAGTTTCCTAAGCAGAGTTGAACTAGATATGCCCTGTGTGTGTAGGAAGCACAGTTCTTTGGTTCTGAGCAAGCTCACTGTTCTGGCCCTATAGGAAACACAGGAGAGTAGAAGAGTGCTGTTTTCTCAAAAGCAGAGTGTGTTTCTTGCAAGGCGAGCTAGCGTTTGTTTCCCAGTCCTAAACGGAGTTGAATCCCATGCAGTTTCTGGTCCTACGAACAAGAGTTGTTTTCTGCTAAGAAGAGTCACTATTGAGCTCCCATTGGCATACACAGTGCAAATAGCACTCACGTCTGTTCCCAGCAAGTACAGTGTATTGGACTGAAGAGAAGCTACTGTTCTTGTCAGTTTCCTAAGCAGAGTTGAACTAGATATGCCCCGTGTGTGTAGGAAGCACAGTTCTTTGGTTCTGAGCAAGCTCACTGTTCTGGCCCTATAGGAAACACAGGAGAGTAGAAGAGTGCTGTTTTCTCAAAAGCAGAGTGTGTTTCTTGCAAGGCGAGCTAGCGTTTGTTTCCCAGTCCTAAACGGAGTTGAATCCCATGCAGTTTCTGGTCCTACGAGCAAGAGTTGTTTTCTGCTAAGAAGAGTCACTATTGCGCTCCCATTGCCATACACAGTGCAAATAGCACTCGCGTCTGTTCCCAGCAAGTACAGTGTATTGGACTGAAGAGAAGCTACTCTTCTGGTCAGTTTCCTAAGCAGAGTTGAACTAGATATGCCCAGTGTGTGTAGGAAGCACAGTTCTTTTGTTCTGAGCAAGCTCACTGTTCTGGCCCTATAGGAAACACAGGAGAGTAGAAGAGTGCTGTTTTCTCAAAAGCAGAGTGTGTTTCTTGCAAGGCGAGCTAGCGTTTGTTTCCCAGTCCTAAACGGAGTAGAATCCCATGCAGTTTGTGGTCCTACGAGCAAGAGTTGTTTTCTGCCTAGAAGAGTCACTATTGCGCTCCCATTGCCATACACAGTGCAAATAGCACTCGCGTCTGTTCCCAGCAAGTACAGTGTATTGGAATGAAGAGAAGCTACTGTTCTGGTCAGTTTCCTAAGCAGAGTTGAACTAGATATGCCCCGTGTGTGTAGGAAGCACAGTTCTTTTGTTCTGAGCAAGCACACTGTTCTGGCCCTATAGGAAACACAGGAGAGTAGAAGAGTGCTGTTTTCTCAAAAGCAGAGTGTGTTTCTTGCAAGGCGAGCTTGCGTTTGTTTCCCAGTCCTAAACGGAGTTGAATCCCATGCAGTTTCTGATCCTACGAGCAAGAGTTGTTTTCTGCTAAGAAGAGTCACTATTGTGCTCCCATTGCCATACACAGTGCAAATAGCACTCGCGTCTGTTCCCAGCAAGTACAGTGTATTGGACTGAAGAGAAGCTACTGTTCTGGTCAGTTTCCTAAGCAGAGTTGAACTAGATATGCCCCGTGTGTGTAGGAAGCACAGTTATTTTGTTCTGAGCAAGCTCACTGTTCTGGCCCTATAGGAAACACAGGAGAGTAGAAGAGTGCTGTTTTCTCAAAAGCAGAGTGTGTTTCTTGCAAGGCGAGCTAGCATTTGTTTCCCAGTCCTAAACGGAGTTGAATCCCATGCAGATTCTGGTCCTACGAGCAAGAGTTGTTTTCTGCTAAGAAGAGTCACTATTGCGCTCCCATTGCCATACACAGTGCAAATAGCACTCGCGTCTGTTCCCAGCAAGTACAGTGTATTGGACTGAAGAGAAGCTACTGTTCTGGTCAGTTTCCTAAGCAGAGTTGAACTAGATATGCCCCGTGTGTGTAGGAAGCACAGTTCTTTTGTTCTGAGCAAGCTCACTGTTCTGGCCCTATAGGAAACACAGGATAGTAGAAGAGTGCTGTTTTCTCAAAAGCAGAGTGTATTTCTTGCAAGGCGAGCTAGCGTTTGTTTCCCAGTCCTAAGCGGAGTAGAATCCCATGCAGTTTCTGGTCCTACGAGCAAGAGTTGTTTTCTGCTAAGAAGAGTCACTATTGCGCTCCCATTGCCATACACAGTGCAAATAGCACTCGCGTCTGTTCCCAGCAAGTACAGTGTATTGGACTGAAGAGAAGCTACTGTTCTGGTCAGTTTCCTAAGCAGAGTTGAACTAGATATGCCCCGTGTGTGTAGGAAGCACAGTTCTTTGGTTCTGAGCAAGCTCACTGTTCTGGCCCTATAGGAAACACAGGAGAGTAGAAGAGTGCTGTTTTCTCAAAAGCAGAGTGTGTTTCCTGCAAGGCGAGCTAGCGTTTGTTTCCCAGTCCTAAACGGAGTTGAATCCCATGCAGATTCTGGTCCTACGAGCAAGAGTTGTTTTCTGCTAAGAAGAGTCACTATTGCGCTCCCATTGCCATACACAGTGCAAATAGCACTCGCGTCTGTTCCCAGCAAGTACAGTGTATTGGACTGAAGAGAAGCTACTGTTCTGGTCAGTTTCCTAAGCAGAGTTGAACTAGATATGCCCCGTGTGTGTAGGAAGCACAGTTCTTTTTTTCTGAGCAAGCTCACTGTTCTGGCCCTATAGGAAACACAGGAGAGTAGAAGAGTGCTGTTTTCTCAAAAGCAGAGTGTGTTTCTTGCAAGGCGAGCTAGCGTTTGTTTCCCAGTCCTAAACGGAGTTGAATCCCATGCAGTTTCTGGTCCTACGAGCAAGAGTTGTTTTCTGCTAAGAAGAGTCACTATTGCGCTCTCCATTGCCATACACAGTGCAAATAGCACTCGCGTCTGTTCCCAGCAAGTACAGTGTATTGGACTGAAGAGAAGCTACTGTTCTGGTCAGTTTCCTAAGCAGAGTTGAACTAGATATGCCCTGTGTGTGTAGGAAGCACAGTTCTTTGGTTCTGAGCAAGCTCACTGTTCTGGCCCTATAGGAAACACAGGAGAGTAGAAGAGTGCTGTTTTCTCAAAAGCAGAGTGTGTTTCTTGCAAGGCGAGCTAGCGTTTGTTTCCCAGTCCTAAACGGAGTTGAATCCCATGCAGTTTCTGGTCCTACGAACAAGAGTTGTTTTCTGCTAAGAAGAGTCACTATTGAGCTCCCATTGGCATACACAGTGCAAATAGCACTCACGTCTGTTCCCAGCAAGTACAGTGTATTGGACTGAAGAGAAGCTACTGTTCTTGTCAGTTTCCTAAGCAGAGTTGAACTAGATATGCCCCGTGTGTGTAGGAAGCACAGTTCTTTGGTTCTGAGCAAGCTCACTGTTCTGGCCCTATAGGAAACACAGGAGAGTAGAAGAGTGCTGTTTTCTCAAAAGCAGAGTGTGTTTCTTGCAAGGCGAGCTAGCGTTTGTTTCCCAGTCCTAAACGGAGTTGAATCCCATGCAGTTTCTGGTCCTACGAGCAAGAGTTGTTTTCTGCTAAGAGAGTCACTATTGCGCTCCCATTGCCATACACAGTGCAAATAGCACTCGCGTCTGTTCCCAGCAAGTACAGTGTATTGGACTGAAGAGAAGCTACTCTTCTGGTCAGTTTCCTAAGCAGAGTTGAACTAGATATGCCCAGTGTGTGTAGGAAGCACAGTTCTTTTGTTCTGAGCAAGCTCACTGTTCTGGCCCTATAGGAAACACAGGAGAGTAGAAGAGTGCTGTTTTCTCAAAAGCAGAGTGTGTTTCTTGCAAGGCGAGCTAGCGTTTGTTTCCCAGTCCTAAACGGAGTAGAATCCCATGCAGTTTGTGGTCCTACGAGCAAGAGTTGTTTTCTGCTAAGAAGAGTCACTATTGCGCTCCCATTGCCATACACAGTGCAAATAGCACTCGCGTCTGTATCCAGCAAGTACAGTGTATTGGACTGAAGAGAAGCTACTGTTCTTGTCAGTTTCCTAAGCAGAGTTGAACTAGATATGCCCCGTGTGTGTAGGAAGCACAGTTCTTTTGTTCTGAGCAAGCTCACTGTTCTGGCCCTATAGGAAACACAGGAGAGTAGAAGAGTGCTGTTTTCTCAAAAGCAGAGTGTGTTTCTTGCAAGGCGAGCTAGCGTTTGTTTCCCAGTCCTAAACGGAGTTGAATCCCATGCAGTTTCTGGTCCTACGAGCAAGAGTTGTTTTCTGCTAAGAAGAGTCACTATTGCGCTCCCATTGCCATACACAGTGCAAATAGCACTCGCGTCTGTTCCCAGCAAGTACAGTGTATTGGACTGAAGAGAAGCTACTGTTCTGGTCAGTTTCCTAAGCAGAGTTGAACTAGATATGCCCCGTGTGTGTAGGAAGCACAGTTCTTTTGTTCTGAGCAAGCTCACTGTTCTGGCCCTATAGGAAACACAGGAGAGTAGAAGAGTGCTGTTTTCTCAAAAGCAGAGTGTGTTTCTTGCAAGGCGAGCTAGCGTTTGTTTCCCAGTCCTAAACGGAGTAGAATCCCATGCAGTTTCTGGTCCTACGAGCAAGAGTTGTTTTCTGCTAAGAAGAGTCACTATTGCGCTCCCATTGCCATACACAGTGCAAATAGCACTCGCGTCTGTTCCCAGCAAGTACAGTGTATTGGACTGAAGAGAAGCTACTGTTCTGGTCAGTTTCCTAAGCGGAGTTGAACTAGATATGCCCCGTGTGTGTAGGAAGCACAGTTCTTTTGTTCTGAGCAAGCTCACTGTTCTGGCCCTATAGGAAACACAGGAGAATAGAAGAGTGCTGTTTTCTCAAAAGCAGAGTGTGTTTCTTGCAAGGCGAGCTAGCGTTTGTTTCCCAGTCCTAAACGGAGTAGAATCCCATGCAGTTTGTGGTCCTACGAGCAAGAGTTGTTTTCTGCTAAGAAGAGTCACTATTGCGCTCCCATTGCCATACACAGTGCAAATAGCACTCGCGTCTGTTCCCAGCAAGTACAGTGTATTGGACTGAAGAGAAGCTACTGTTCTGGTCAGTTTCCTAAGCAGAGTTGAACTAGATATGCCCCGTGTGTGTAGGAAGCACAGTTCTTTTGTTCTGAGCAAGCTCACTGTTCTGGCCCTATAGGAAACACAGGAGAGTAGAAGAGTGCTGTTTTCTCAAAAGCAGAGTGTGTTTCTTGCAAGGCGAGGTAGCGTTTGTTTCCCAGTCCTAAACGGAGTTGAATCCCATGCAGTTTGTGGTCCTACGAGCAAGAGTTGTTTTCTGCTAAGAAGAGTCACTATTGTGCTCCCATTGCCATACACAGTGCAAATAGCACTCGCGTCTGTTCCCAGCAAGTACAGTGTATTGGACTGAAGAGAAGCTACTGTTCTTGTCAGTTTCCTAAGCAGAGTTGAACTAGATATGGCCCGTGTGTATAGGAAGCACAGTTCTTTTGTTCTGAGCAAACTCACTGTTCTGGCCCTATAGGAAACACAGGAGAGTAGAAGATTGCTGTTTTCTCAAAAGCAGAGTGTGTTTCTTGCAAGGCGAGCTAGCGTTTGTTTCCCAGTCCTAAACGGAGTTGAATCCCACGCTGTTTCTGGTCCTACGAGCAAGAGTTGTTTTCTGCTAAGAAGAGTCACTATTTCGCTCCCATTGCCATACACAGTGCAAATAGCACTCGCGTCTGTTCCCAGCAAGTACAGTGTATTGGACTGAAGAGAAGCTACTGTTCTGGTCAGTTTCCTAAGCAGAGTTGAACTAGATATGCCCCGTGTGTGTAGGAAGCACAGTTCTTTTGTTCTGAGCAAGCTCACTGTTCTGGCCCTATAGGAAACATAGGAGAGTAGAAGAGTGCTGTTTTCTCAAAAGCAGAGTGTGTTTCTTGCAAGGCGAGCTAGCGTTTATTTTCCAGTCCTAAACGGAGTTGAATCCCATGCAGTTTCTGGTCCTACGAGCAAGAGTTGTTTTCTGCTAAGAAGAGTCACTATTGCGCTCCCATTGCCATACACAGTGCAAATAGCACTCGCGTCTGTTCCCAGCAAGTACAGTGTATTGGACTGAAGAGAAGCTACTGTTCTGGTCAGTTTCCTAAGCAGAGTTGAACTAGATATGCCCCGTGTGTGTAGGAAGCACAGTTCTTTGGTTCTGAGCAAGCTCACTGTTCTGGCCCTATAGGAAACACAGGAGAGTAGAAGAGTGCTGTTTTCTCAAAAGCAGAGTGTGTTTCTTGCAAGGCGAGCTAGCGTTTGTTTCCCAGTCCTAAACGGAGTTGAATCCCATGCAGTTTCTGGTCCTACGAGCAAGAGTTGTTTTCTGCTAAGAAGAGTCACTATTGCGCTCCCATTGCCATACACAGTGCAAGTAGCACTCGCGTCTGTTCCCAGCAAGTACAGTGTATTGGACTGAAGAGAAGCTACTGTTCTGGTCAGTTTCCTAAGCAGAGTTGAACTAGATATGCCCCGTGTGTGTAGGAAGCACAGTTCTTTGGTTCTGAGCAAGCTCACTGTTCTGGCCCTATAGGAAACACAGGAGAGTAGAAGAGTGCTGTTTTCTCAAAAGCAGAGTGTGTTTCTTGCAAGGCGAGCTAGCGTTTGTTTCCCAGTCCTAAACGGAGTTGAATCCCATGCAGTTTCTGGTCCTACGAGCAAGAGTTGTTTTCTGCTGAGAAGAGTCACTATTGCGCTCCCATTGCCATACACAGTGCAAATAGCACTCGCGTCTGTTCCCAGCAAGTACAGTGTATTGGACTGAAGAGAAGCTACTGTTCTGGTCAGTTTCCTAAGCAGAGTTGAACTAGATATGCCCCGTGTGTGTAGGAAGCACAGTTCTTTGGTTCTGAGCAAGCTCACTGTTCTGGCCCTATAGGAAACACAGGAGAGTAGAAGAGTGCTGTTTTCTCAAAAGCAGAGTGTGTTTCTTGCAAGGCGAGCTAGCGTTTGTTTCCCAGTCCTAAGCGGAGTAGAATCCCATGCAGTTTCTGGTCCTACGAGCAAGAGTTGTTTTCTGCTAAGAAGAGTCACTATTGCGCTCCCATTGCCATACACAGTGCAAATAGCACTCGCGTCTGTTCCCAGCAAGTACAGTGTATTGGACTGAAGAGAAGCTACTGTTCTGGTCAGTTTCCTAAGGAGAGTTGAACTAGATATGCCCCGTGTGTGTAGGAAGCACAGTTCTTTTGTTCTGAGCAAGCTCACTGTTCTGGCCCTATAGGAAACACAGGAGAGTAGAAGAGTGCTGTTTTCTCAAAAGCAGAGTGTGTTTCTTGCAAGGCGAGCTAGCGTTTGTTTCCCAGTCCTAAACGGAGTTGAATCCCATGCAGTTTGTGGTCCTACGAGCAAGAGTTGTTTTCTGCTAAGAAGAGTCACTATTGCGCTCCCATTGCCATACACAGTGCAAATAGCACTCGCGTCTGTTCCCAGCAAGTACAGTGTATTGGACTGAAGAGAAGCTACTGTTCTGGTCAGTTTCCTAAGCAGAGTTGAACTAGATATGCCCCGTGTGTGTAGGAAGCACAGTTCTTTGGTTCTGAGCAAGCTCACTGTTCTGGCCCTATAGGAAACACAGGAGAGTAGAAGAGTGCTGTTTTCTCAAAAGCAGAGTGTGTTTCTTGCAAGGCGAGCTAGCGTTTGTTTCCCAGTCCTAAACGGAGTAGAATCCCATGCAGTTTGTGGTCCTACGAGCAAGAGTTGTTTTCTGCTAAGAAGAGTCACTATTGCGCTCCCATTGCCATACACAGTGCAAATAGCACTCGCGTCTGTTCCCAGCAAGTACAGTGTATTGGACTGAAGAGAAGCTACTGTTCTGGTCAGTTTCCTAAGCAGAGTTGAACTAGATATGCCCCGTGTGTGTAGGAAGCACAGTTCTTTTGTTCTGAGCAAGCTCACTGTTCTGGCCCTATAGGAAACACAGGAGAGTAGAAGAGTGCTGTTTTCTCAAAAGCAGAGTGTGTTTCTTGCAAGGCGAGCTAGCGTTTGTTTCCCAGTCCTAAACGGAGTTGAATCCCATGCAGATTCTGGTCCTACGAACAAGAGTTGTTTTCTGCTAAGAAGAGTCACTATTGTGCTCCCATTGCCATACACAGTGCAAATAGCACTCGCGTCTGTTCCCAGCAAGTACAGTGTATTGGACTGAAGAGAAGCTACTGTTCTTGTCAGTTTCCTAAGCAGAGTTGAACTAGATATGGCCCGTGTGTGTAGGAAGCACAGTTCTTTTGTTCTGAGCAAGCTCACTGTTCTGGCCCTATAGGAAACACAGGAGAGTAGAAGAGTGCTGTTTTCTCAAAAGCAGAGTGTGTTTCTTGCAAGGCGAGCTAGCGTTTGTTTCCCAGTCCTAAACGGAGTTGAATCCCATGCAGTTTGTGGTCCTACGAGCAAGAGTTGTTTTCTGCTAAGAAGAGTCACTATTGTGCTCCCATTGCCATACACAGTGCAAATAGCACTCGCGTCTGTTCCCAGCAAGTACAGTGTATTGGACTGAAGAGAAGCTACTGTTCTGGTCAGTTTCCTAAGCAGAGTTGAACTAGATATGCCCCGTGTGTGTAGGAAGCACAGTTCTTTGGTTCTGAGCAAGCTCACTGTTCTGGCCCTATAGGAAACACAGGAGAGTAGAAGAGTGCTGTTTTCTCAAAAGCAGAGTGTGTTTCTTGCAAGGCGAGCTAGCGTTTGTTTCCCAGTCCTAAGCGGAGTAGAATCCCATGCAGTTTCTGGTCCTATGAGCAAGAGTTGTTTTCTGCTAAGAAGAGTCACTATTGCGCTCCCATTGCCATACACAGTGCAAATAGCACTCGCGTCTGTTCCCAGCAAGTACAGTGTATTGGACTGAAGAGAAGCTACTGTTCTGGTCACTTTCCTAAGGAGAGTTGAACTAGATATGCCCCGTGTGTGTAGGAAGCACAGTTCTTTTGTTCTGAGCAAGCTCACTGTTCTGGCCCTATAGGAAACACAGGAGAGTAGAAGAGTGCTGTTTTCTCAAAAGCAGAGTGTGTTTCTTGCAAGGCGAGCTAGCGTTTGTTTCCCAGTCCTAAACGGAGTTGAATCCCATGCAGTTTCTGGTCCTACGAGCAAGAGTTGTTTTCTGCTAAGAAGAGTCACTATTGCGCTCCCATTGCCATGCACAGTGCAAATAGCACTCGCGTCTGTTCCCAGCAAGTACAGTGTATTGGACTGAAGAGAAGCTACTGTTCTGGTCAGTTTCCTAAGCAGAGTTGAACTAGATATGCCCCGTGTGTGTAGGAAGCACAGTTCTTTGGTTCTGAGCAAGCTCACTGTTCTGGCCCTATAGGAAACACAGGAGAGTAGAAGAGTGCTGTTTTCTCAAAAGCAGAGTGTGTTTCTTGCAAGGCGAGCTAGCGTTTGTTTCCCAGTCCTAAACGGAGTAGAATCCCATGCAGTTTGTGGTCCTACGAGCAAGAGTTGTTTTCTGCTAAGAAGAGTCACTATTGCGCTCCCATTGCCATACACAGTGCAAATAGCACTCGCGTCTGTTCCCAGCAAGTACAGTGTATTGGACTGAAGAGAAGCTACTGTTCTGGTCAGTTTCCTAAGCAGAGTTGAACTAGATATGCCCCGTGTGTGTAGGAAGCACAGTTCTTTTGTTCTGAGCAAGCTCACTGTTCTGGCCCTATAGGAAACACAGGAGAGTAGAAGAGTGCTGTTTTCTCAAAAGCAGAGTGTGTTTCTTGCAAGGCGAGCTAGCGTTTGTTTCCCAGTCCTAAACGGAGTTGAATCCCATGCAGATTCTGGTCCTACGAACAAGAGTTGTTTTCTGCTAAGAAGAGTCACTATTGCGCTCCCATTGCCATACACAGTGCAAATAGCACTCGCGTCTGTTCCCAGCAAGTACAGTGTATTGGACTGAAGAGAAGCTACTGTTCTTGTCAGTTTCCTAAGCAGAGTTGAACTAGATATGGCCCGTGTGTGTAGGAAGCACAGTTCTTTTGTTCTGAGCAAGCTCACTGTTCTGGCCCTATAGGAAACACAGGAGAGTAGAAGAGTGCTGTTTTCTCAAAAGCAGAGTGTGTTTCTTGCAAGGCGAGCTAGCGTTTGTTTCCCAGTCCTAAACGGAGTTGAATCCCATGCAGTTTGTGGTCCTACGAGCAAGAGTTGTTTTCTGCTAAGAAGAGTCACTATTGTGCTCCCATTGCCATACACAGTGCAAATAGCACTCGCGTCTGTTCCCAGCAAGTACAGTGTATTGGACTGAAGAGAAGCTACTGTTCTGGTCAGTTTCCTAAGCAGAGTTGAACTAGATATGCCCCGTGTGTGTAGGAAGCACAGTTCTTTGGTTCTGAGCAAGCTCACTGTTCTGGCCCTATAGGAAACACAGGAGAGTAGAAGAGTGCTGTTTTCTCAAAAGCAGAGTGTGTTTCTTGCAAGGCGAGCTAGCGTTTGTTTCCCAGTCCTAAACGGAGTTGAATCCCATGCAGTTTCTGGTCCTACGAGCAAGAGTTGTTTTCTGCTAAGAAGAGTCACTATTGCGCTCCCATTGCCACACACAGTGCAAGTAGCACTCGCGTCTGTTCCCAGCAAGTACAGTGTATTGGACTGAAGAGAAGCTACTGTTCTGGTCAGTTTCCTAAGCAGAGTTGAACTAGATATGCCCCGTGTGTGTAGGAAGCACAGTTCTTTGGTTCTGAGCAAGCTCACTGTTCTGGCCCTATAGGAAACACAGGAGAGTAGAAGAGTGCTGTTTTCTCAAAAGCAGAGTGTGTTTCTTGCAAGGCGAGCTAGCGTTTGTTTCCCAGTCCTAAACGGAGTTGAATCCCATGCAGTTTCTGGTCCTACGAGCAAGAGTTGTTTTCTGCTAAGAAGAGTCACTATTGCGCTCCCATTGCCATACACAGTGCAAATAGCACTCGCGTCTGTTCCCAGCAAGTACAGTGTATTGGACTGAAGAGAAGCTACTGTTCTGGTCAGTTTCCTAAGCAGAGTTGAACTAGATATGCCCCGTGTGTGTAGGAAGCACAGTTCTTTGGTTCTGAGCAAGCTCACTGTTCTGGCCCTATAGGAAACACAGGAGAGTAGAAGAGTGCTGTTTTCTCAAAAGCAGAGTGTGTTTCTTGCAAGGCGAGCTAGCGTTTGTTTCCCAGTCCTAAACGGAGTAGAATCCCATGCAGTTTCTGGTCCTACGAGCAAGAGTTGTTTTCTGCTAAGAAGAGTCACTATTGCGCTCCCATTGCCATACACAGTGCAAATAGCACTGGCGTCTGTTCCCAGCAAGTACAGTGTATTGGACTGAAGAGAAGCTACTGTTCTGGTCAGTTTCCTAAGCAGAGTTGAACTAGATATGCCCCGTGTGTGTAGGAAGCACAGTTCTTTTGTTCTGAGCAAGCTCACTGTTCTGGCCCTATAGGAAACACAGGAGAGTAGAAGAGTGCTGTTTTCTCAAAAGCAGAGTGTGTTTCTTGCAAGGCGAGCTAGCGTTTGTTTCCCAGTCCTAAACGGAGTTGAATCCCATGCAGTTTCTGGTCCTACGAGCAAGAGTTGTTTTCTGCTAAGAAGAGTCACTATTGCGCTCCCATTGCCATGCACAGTGCAAATAGCACTCGCGTCTGTTCCCAGCAAGTACAGTGTATTGGACTGAAGAGAAGCTACTGTTCTGGTCAGTTTCCTAAGCAGAGTTGAACTAGATATGCCCCGTGTGTGTAGGAAGCACAGTTCTTTGGTTCTGAGCAAGCTCACTGTTCTGGCCCTATAGGAAACACAGGAGAGTAGAAGAGTGCTGTTTTCTCAAAAGCAGAGTGTGTTTCTTGCAAGGCGAGCTAGCGTTTGTTTCCCAGTCCTAAACGGAGTAGAATCCCATGCAGTTTGTGGTCCTACGAGCAAGAGTTGTTTTCTGCTAAGAAGAGTCACTATTGCGCTCCCATTGCCATACACAGTGCAAATAGCACTCGCGTCTGTTCCCAGCAAGTACAGTGTATTGGACTGAAGAGAAGCTACTGTTCTGGTCAGTTTCCTAAGCAGAGTTGAACTAGATATGCCCCGTGTGTGTAGGAAGCACAGTTCTTTTGTTCTGAGCAAGCTCACTGTTCTGGCCCTATAGGAAACACAGGAGAGTAGAAGAGTGCTGTTTTCTCAAAAGCAGAGTGTGTTTCTTGCAAGGCGAGCTAGCGTTTGTTTCCCAGTCCTAAACGGAGTTGAATCCCATGCAGATTCTGGTCCTACGAACAAGAGTTGTTTTCTGCTAAGAAGAGTCACTATTGCGCTCCCATTGCCATACACAGTGCAAATAGCACTCGCGTCTGTTCCCAGCAAGTACAGTGTATTGGACTGAAGAGAAGCTACTGTTCTTGTCAGTTTCCTAAGCAGAGTTGAACTAGATATGCCCCGTGTGTGTAGGAAGCACAGTTCTTTGGTTCTGAGCAAGCTCACTGTTCTGGCCCTATAGGAAACACAGGAGAGTAGAAGAGTGCTGTTTTCTCAAAAGCAGAGTGTGTTTCTTGCAAGGCGAGCTAGCGTTTGTTTCCCAGTCCTAAACGG
This sequence comes from Peromyscus eremicus, assembly GCF_949786415.1. Classification (NCBI taxonomy): domain Eukaryota; kingdom Metazoa; phylum Chordata; class Mammalia; order Rodentia; family Cricetidae; genus Peromyscus; species Peromyscus eremicus. The sequence continues at coordinate 20,777 of NW_026737875.1, forward strand.
AGTTGAATCCCATGCAGTTTGTGGTCCTACGAGCAAGAGTTGTTTTCTGCTAAGAAGAGTCACTATTGTGCTCCCATTGCCATACACAGTGCAAATAGCACTCGCGTCTGTTCCCAGCAAGTACAGTGTATTGGACTGAAGAGAAGCTACTGTTCTGGTCAGTTTCCTAAGCAGAGTTGAACTAGATATGGCCCGTGTGTGTAGGAAGCACAGTTCTTTGGTTCTGAGCAAGCTCACTGTTCTGGCCCTATAGGAAACACAGGAGAGTAGAAGAGTGCTGTTTTCTCAAAAGCAGAGTGTGTTTCTTGCAAGGCGAGCTAGCGTTTGTTTCCCAGTCCTAAACGGAGTTGAATCCCATGCAGTTTCTGGTCCTACGAGCAAGAGTTGTTTTCTGCTAAGAAGAGTCACTATTGCGCTCCCATTGCCATACACAGTGCAAATAGCACTCGCGTCTGTTCCCAGCAAGTACAGTGTATTGGACTGAAGAAAAGCTACTGTTCTGGTCAGTTTCCTAAGCAGAGTTGAACTAGATATGCCCCGTGTGTGTAGGAAGCACAGTTCTTTGGTTCTGAGCAAGCTCACTGTTCTGGCCCTATAGGAAACACAGGAGAGTAGAAGAGTGCTGTTTTCTCAAAAGCAGAGTGTGTTTCTTGCAAGGCGAGCTAGCGTTTGTTTCCCAGTCCTAAACGGAGTTGAATCCCATGCAGTTTCTGGTCCTACGAGCAAGAGTTGTTTTCTGCTAAGAAGAGTCACTATTGCGCTCCCATTGCCATACACAGTGCAAATAGCACTCGCGTCTGTTCCCAGCAAGTACAGTGTATTGGACTGAAGAGAAGCTACTGTTCTGGTCAGTTTCCTAAGCAGAGTTGAACTAGATATGCCCCGTGTGTGTAGGAAGCACAGTTCTTTGGTTCTGAGCAAGCTCACTGTTCTGGCCCTATAGGAAACACAGGAGAGTAGAAGAGTGCTGTTTTCTCAAAAGCAGAGTGTGTTTCTTGCAAGGCGAGCTAGCATTTGTTTCCCAGTCCTAAACGGAGTTGAATCCCATGCAGATTCTGGTCCTACGAGCAAGAGTTGTTTTCTGCTAAGAAGAGTCACTATTGCGCTCCCATTGCCATACACAGTGCAAATAGCACTCGCGTCTGTTCCCAGCAAGTACAGTGTATTGGACTGAAGAGAAGCTACTGTTCTGGTCAGTTTCCTAAGCAGAGTTGAACTAGATATGCCCCGTGTGTGTAGGAAGCACAGTTCTTTTGTTCTGAGCAAGCTCACTGTTCTGGCCCTATAGGAAACACAGGAGAGTAGAAGAGTGCTGTTTTCTCAAAAGCAGAGTGTATTTCTTGCAAGGCGAGCTAGCGTTTGTTTCCCAGTCCTAAGCGGAGTAGAATCCCATGCAGTTTCTGGTCCTACGAGCAAGAGTTGTTTTCTGCTAAGAAGAGTCACTATTGCGCTCCCATTGCCATACACAGTGCAAATAGCACTCGCGTCTGTTCCCAGCAAGTACAGTGTATTGGACTGAAGAGAAGCTACTGTTCTGGTCAGTTTCCTAAGCAGAGTTGAACTAGATATGCCCCGTGTGTGTAGGAAGCACAGTTCTTTGGTTCTGAGCAAGCTCACTGTTCTGGCCCTATAGGAAACACAGGAGAGTAGAAGAGTGCTGTTTTCTCAAAAGCAGAGTGTGTTTCCTGCAAGGCGAGCTAGCGTTTGTTTCCCAGTCCTAAACGGAGTTGAATCCCATGCAGATTCTGGTCCTACGAGCAAGAGTTGTTTTCTGCTAAGAAGAGTCACTATTGCGCTCCCATTGCCATACACAGTGCAAATAGCACTCGCGTCTGTTCCCAGCAAGTACAGTGTATTGGACTGAAGAGAAGCTACTGTTCTGGTCAGTTTCCTAAGCAGAGTTGAACTAGATATGCCCCGTGTGTGTAGGAAGCACAGTTCTTTTTTTCTGAGCAAGCTCACTGTTCTGGCCCTATAGGAAACACAGGAGAGTAGAAGAGTGCTGTTTTCTCAAAAGCAGAGTGTGTTTCTTGCAAGGCGAGCTAGCGTTTGTTTCCCAGTCCTAAACGGAGTTGAATCCCATGCAGTTTCTGGTCCTACGAGCAAGAGTTGTTTTCTGCTAAGAAGAGTCACTATTGCGCTCCCATTGCCATACACAGTGCAAATAGCACTCGCGTCTGTTCCCAGCAAGTACAGTGTATTGGACTGAAGAGAAGCTACTGTTCTGGTCAGTTTCCTAAGCAGAGTTGAACTAGATATGCCCTGTGTGTGTAGGAAGCACAGTTCTTTGGTTCTGAGCAAGCTCACTGTTCTGGCCCTATAGGAAACACAGGAGAGTAGAAGAGTGCTGTTTTCTCAAAAGCAGAGTGTGTTTCTTGCAAGGCGAGCTAGCGTTTGTTTCCCAGTCCTAAACGGAGTTGAATCCCATGCAGTTTCTGGTCCTACGAACAAGAGTTGTTTTCTGCTAAGAAGAGTCACTATTGAGCTCCCATTGGCATACACAGTGCAAATAGCACTCACGTCTGTTCCCAGCAAGTACAGTGTATTGGACTGAAGAGAAGCTACTGTTCTTGTCAGTTTCCTAAGCAGAGTTGAACTAGATATGCCCCGTGTGTGTAGGAAGCACAGTTCTTTGGTTCTGAGCAAGCTCACTGTTCTGGCCCTATAGGAAACACAGGAGAGTAGAAGAGTGCTGTTTTCTCAAAAGCAGAGTGTGTTTCTTGCAAGGCGAGCTAGCGTTTGTTTCCCAGTCCTAAACGGAGTTGAATCCCATGCAGTTTCTGGTCCTACGAGCAAGAGTTGTTTTCTGCTAAGAAGAGTCACTATTGCGCTCCCATTGCCATACACAGTGCAAATAGCACTCGCGTCTGTTCCCAGCAAGTACAGTGTATTGGACTGAAGAGAAGCTACTCTTCTGGTCAGTTTCCTAAGCAGAGTTGAACTAGATATGCCCAGTGTGTGTAGGAAGCACAGTTCTTTTGTTCTGAGCAAGCTCACTGTTCTGGCCCTATAGGAAACACAGGAGAGTAGAAGAGTGCTGTTTTCTCAAAAGCAGAGTGTGTTTCTTGCAAGGCGAGCTAGCGTTTGTTTCCCAGTCCTAAACGGAGTAGAATCCCATGCAGTTTGTGGTCCTACGAGCAAGAGTTGTTTTCTGCCTAGAAGAGTCACTATTGCGCTCCCATTGCCATACACAGTGCAAATAGCACTCGCGTCTGTTCCCAGCAAGTACAGTGTATTGGAATGAAGAGAAGCTACTGTTCTGGTCAGTTTCCTAAGCAGAGTTGAACTAGATATGCCCCGTGTGTGTAGGAAGCACAGTTCTTTTGTTCTGAGCAAGCACACTGTTCTGGCCCTATAGGAAACACAGGAGAGTAGAAGAGTGCTGTTTTCTCAAAAGCAGAGTGTGTTTCTTGCAAGGCGAGCTTGCGTTTGTTTCCCAGTCCTAAACGGAGTTGAATCCCATGCAGTTTCTGATCCTACGAGCAAGAGTTGTTTTCTGCTAAGAAGAGTCACTATTGTGCTCCCATTGCCATACACAGTGCAAATAGCACTCGCGTCTGTTCCCAGCAAGTACAGTGTATTGGACTGAAGAGAAGCTACTGTTCTGGTCAGTTTCCTAAGCAGAGTTGAACTAGATATGCCCCGTGTGTGTAGGAAGCACAGTTATTTTGTTCTGAGCAAGCTCACTGTTCTGGCCCTATAGGAAACACAGGAGAGTAGAAGAGTGCTGTTTTCTCAAAAGCAGAGTGTGTTTCTTGCAAGGCGAGCTAGCATTTGTTTCCCAGTCCTAAACGGAGTTGAATCCCATGCAGATTCTGGTCCTACGAGCAAGAGTTGTTTTCTGCTAAGAAGAGTCACTATTGCGCTCCCATTGCCATACACAGTGCAAATAGCACTCGCGTCTGTTCCCAGCAAGTACAGTGTATTGGACTGAAGAGAAGCTACTGTTCTGGTCAGTTTCCTAAGCAGAGTTGAACTAGATATGCCCCGTGTGTGTAGGAAGCACAGTTCTTTTGTTCTGAGCAAGCTCACTGTTCTGGCCCTATAGGAAACACAGGATAGTAGAAGAGTGCTGTTTTCTCAAAAGCAGAGTGTATTTCTTGCAAGGCGAGCTAGCGTTTGTTTCCCAGTCCTAAGCGGAGTAGAATCCCATGCAGTTTCTGGTCCTACGAGCAAGAGTTGTTTTCTGCTAAGAAGAGTCACTATTGCGCTCCCATTGCCATACACAGTGCAAATAGCACTCGCGTCTGTTCCCAGCAAGTACAGTGTATTGGACTGAAGAGAAGCTACTGTTCTGGTCAGTTTCCTAAGCAGAGTTGAACTAGATATGCCCCGTGTGTGTAGGAAGCACAGTTCTTTGGTTCTGAGCAAGCTCACTGTTCTGGCCCTATAGGAAACACAGGAGAGTAGAAGAGTGCTGTTTTCTCAAAAGCAGAGTGTGTTTCCTGCAAGGCGAGCTAGCGTTTGTTTCCCAGTCCTAAACGGAGTTGAATCCCATGCAGATTCTGGTCCTACGAGCAAGAGTTGTTTTCTGCTAAGAAGAGTCACTATTGCGCTCCCATTGCCATACACAGTGCAAATAGCACTCGCGTCTGTTCCCAGCAAGTACAGTGTATTGGACTGAAGAGAAGCTACTGTTCTGGTCAGTTTCCTAAGCAGAGTTGAACTAGATATGCCCCGTGTGTGTAGGAAGCACAGTTCTTTTTTTCTGAGCAAGCTCACTGTTCTGGCCCTATAGGAAACACAGGAGAGTAGAAGAGTGCTGTTTTCTCAAAAGCAGAGTGTGTTTCTTGCAAGGCGAGCTAGCGTTTGTTTCCCAGTCCTAAACGGAGTTGAATCCCATGCAGTTTCTGGTCCTACGAGCAAGAGTTGTTTTCTGCTAAGAAGAGTCACTATTGCGCTCCCATTGCCATACACAGTGCAAATAGCACTCGCGTCTGTTCCCAGCAAGTACAGTGTATTGGACTGAAGAGAAGCTACTGTTCTGGTCAGTTTCCTAAGCAGAGTTGAACTAGATATGCCCTGTGTGTGTAGGAAGCACAGTTCTTTGGTTCTGAGCAAGCTCACTGTTCTGGCCCTATAGGAAACACAGGAGAGTAGAAGAGTGCTGTTTTCTCAAAAGCAGAGTGTGTTTCTTGCAAGGCGAGCTAGCGTTTGTTTCCCAGTCCTAAACGGAGTTGAATCCCATGCAGTTTCTGGTCCTACGAACAAGAGTTGTTTTCTGCTAAGAAGAGTCACTATTGAGCTCCCATTGGCATACACAGTGCAAATAGCACTCACGTCTGTTCCCAGCAAGTACAGTGTATTGGACTGAAGAGAAGCTACTGTTCTTGTCAGTTTCCTAAGCAGAGTTGAACTAGATATGCCCCGTGTGTGTAGGAAGCACAGTTCTTTGGTTCTGAGCAAGCTCACTGTTCTGGCCCTATAGGAAACACAGGAGAGTAGAAGAGTGCTGTTTTCTCAAAAGCAGAGTGTGTTTCTTGCAAGGCGAGCTAGCGTTTGTTTCCCAGTCCTAAACGGAGTTGAATCCCATGCAGTTTCTGGTCCTACGAGCAAGAGTTGTTTTCTGCTAAGAAGAGTCACTATTGCGCTCCCATTGCCATACACAGTGCAAATAGCACTCGCGTCTGTTCCCAGCAAGTACAGTGTATTGGACTGAAGAGAAGCTACTCTTCTGGTCAGTTTCCTAAGCAGAGTTGAACTAGATATGCCCAGTGTGTGTAGGAAGCACAGTTCTTTTGTTCTGAGCAAGCTCACTGTTCTGGCCCTATAGGAAACACAGGAGAGTAGAAGAGTGCTGTTTTCTCAAAAGCAGAGTGTGTTTCTTGCAAGGCGAGCTAGCGTTTGTTTCCCAGTCCTAAACGGAGTAGAATCCCATGCAGTTTGTGGTCCTACGAGCAAGAGTTGTTTTCTGCTAAGAAGAGTCACTATTGCGCTCCCATTGCCATACACAGTGCAAATAGCACTCGCGTCTGTATCCAGCAAGTACAGTGTATTGGACTGAAGAGAAGCTACTGTTCTTGTCAGTTTCCTAAGCAGAGTTGAACTAGATATGCCCCGTGTGTGTAGGAAGCACAGTTCTTTTGTTCTGAGCAAGCTCACTGTTCTGGCCCTATAGGAAACACAGGAGAGTAGAAGAGTGCTGTTTTCTCAAAAGCAGAGTGTGTTTCTTGCAAGGCGAGCTAGCGTTTGTTTCCCAGTCCTAAACGGAGTTGAATCCCATGCAGTTTCTGGTCCTACGAGCAAGAGTTGTTTTCTGCTAAGAAGAGTCACTATTGCGCTCCCATTGCCATACACAGTGCAAATAGCACTCGCGTCTGTTCCCAGCAAGTACAGTGTATTGGACTGAAGAGAAGCTACTGTTCTGGTCAGTTTCCTAAGCAGAGTTGAACTAGATATGCCCCGTGTGTGTAGGAAGCACAGTTCTTTTGTTCTGAGCAAGCTCACTGTTCTGGCCCTATAGGAAACACAGGAGAGTAGAAGAGTGCTGTTTTCTCAAAAGCAGAGTGTGTTTCTTGCAAGGCGAGCTAGCGTTTGTTTCCCAGTCCTAAACGGAGTAGAATCCCATGCAGTTTCTGGTCCTACGAGCAAGAGTTGTTTTCTGCTAAGAAGAGTCACTATTGCGCTCCCATTGCCATACACAGTGCAAATAGCACTCGCGTCTGTTCCCAGCAAGTACAGTGTATTGGACTGAAGAGAAGCTACTGTTCTGGTCAGTTTCCTAAGCGGAGTTGAACTAGATATGCCCCGTGTGTGTAGGAAGCACAGTTCTTTTGTTCTGAGCAAGCTCACTGTTCTGGCCCTATAGGAAACACAGGAGAATAGAAGAGTGCTGTTTTCTCAAAAGCAGAGTGTGTTTCTTGCAAGGCGAGCTAGCGTTTGTTTCCCAGTCCTAAACGGAGTAGAATCCCATGCAGTTTGTGGTCCTACGAGCAAGAGTTGTTTTCTGCTAAGAAGAGTCACTATTGCGCTCCCATTGCCATACACAGTGCAAATAGCACTCGCGTCTGTTCCCAGCAAGTACAGTGTATTGGACTGAAGAGAAGCTACTGTTCTGGTCAGTTTCCTAAGCAGAGTTGAACTAGATATGCCCCGTGTGTGTAGGAAGCACAGTTCTTTTGTTCTGAGCAAGCTCACTGTTCTGGCCCTATAGGAAACACAGGAGAGTAGAAGAGTGCTGTTTTCTCAAAAGCAGAGTGTGTTTCTTGCAAGGCGAGGTAGCGTTTGTTTCCCAGTCCTAAACGGAGTTGAATCCCATGCAGTTTGTGGTCCTACGAGCAAGAGTTGTTTTCTGCTAAGAAGAGTCACTATTGTGCTCCCATTGCCATACACAGTGCAAATAGCACTCGCGTCTGTTCCCAGCAAGTACAGTGTATTGGACTGAAGAGAAGCTACTGTTCTTGTCAGTTTCCTAAGCAGAGTTGAACTAGATATGGCCCGTGTGTATAGGAAGCACAGTTCTTTTGTTCTGAGCAAACTCACTGTTCTGGCCCTATAGGAAACACAGGAGAGTAGAAGATTGCTGTTTTCTCAAAAGCAGAGTGTGTTTCTTGCAAGGCGAGCTAGCGTTTGTTTCCCAGTCCTAAACGGAGTTGAATCCCACGCTGTTTCTGGTCCTACGAGCAAGAGTTGTTTTCTGCTAAGAAGAGTCACTATTTCGCTCCCATTGCCATACACAGTGCAAATAGCACTCGCGTCTGTTCCCAGCAAGTACAGTGTATTGGACTGAAGAGAAGCTACTGTTCTGGTCAGTTTCCTAAGCAGAGTTGAACTAGATATGCCCCGTGTGTGTAGGAAGCACAGTTCTTTTGTTCTGAGCAAGCTCACTGTTCTGGCCCTATAGGAAACATAGGAGAGTAGAAGAGTGCTGTTTTCTCAAAAGCAGAGTGTGTTTCTTGCAAGGCGAGCTAGCGTTTATTTTCCAGTCCTAAACGGAGTTGAATCCCATGCAGTTTCTGGTCCTACGAGCAAGAGTTGTTTTCTGCTAAGAAGAGTCACTATTGCGCTCCCATTGCCATACACAGTGCAAATAGCACTCGCGTCTGTTCCCAGCAAGTACAGTGTATTGGACTGAAGAGAAGCTACTGTTCTGGTCAGTTTCCTAAGCAGAGTTGAACTAGATATGCCCCGTGTGTGTAGGAAGCACAGTTCTTTGGTTCTGAGCAAGCTCACTGTTCTGGCCCTATAGGAAACACAGGAGAGTAGAAGAGTGCTGTTTTCTCAAAAGCAGAGTGTGTTTCTTGCAAGGCGAGCTAGCGTTTGTTTCCCAGTCCTAAACGGAGTTGAATCCCATGCAGTTTCTGGTCCTACGAGCAAGAGTTGTTTTCTGCTAAGAAGAGTCACTATTGCGCTCCCATTGCCATACACAGTGCAAGTAGCACTCGCGTCTGTTCCCAGCAAGTACAGTGTATTGGACTGAAGAGAAGCTACTGTTCTGGTCAGTTTCCTAAGCAGAGTTGAACTAGATATGCCCCGTGTGTGTAGGAAGCACAGTTCTTTGGTTCTGAGCAAGCTCACTGTTCTGGCCCTATAGGAAACACAGGAGAGTAGAAGAGTGCTGTTTTCTCAAAAGCAGAGTGTGTTTCTTGCAAGGCGAGCTAGCGTTTGTTTCCCAGTCCTAAACGGAGTTGAATCCCATGCAGTTTCTGGTCCTACGAGCAAGAGTTGTTTTCTGCTGAGAAGAGTCACTATTGCGCTCCCATTGCCATACACAGTGCAAATAGCACTCGCGTCTGTTCCCAGCAAGTACAGTGTATTGGACTGAAGAGAAGCTACTGTTCTGGTCAGTTTCCTAAGCAGAGTTGAACTAGATATGCCCCGTGTGTGTAGGAAGCACAGTTCTTTGGTTCTGAGCAAGCTCACTGTTCTGGCCCTATAGGAAACACAGGAGAGTAGAAGAGTGCTGTTTTCTCAAAAGCAGAGTGTGTTTCTTGCAAGGCGAGCTAGCGTTTGTTTCCCAGTCCTAAGCGGAGTAGAATCCCATGCAGTTTCTGGTCCTACGAGCAAGAGTTGTTTTCTGCTAAGAAGAGTCACTATTGCGCTCCCATTGCCATACACAGTGCAAATAGCACTCGCGTCTGTTCCCAGCAAGTACAGTGTATTGGACTGAAGAGAAGCTACTGTTCTGGTCAGTTTCCTAAGGAGAGTTGAACTAGATATGCCCCGTGTGTGTAGGAAGCACAGTTCTTTTGTTCTGAGCAAGCTCACTGTTCTGGCCCTATAGGAAACACAGGAGAGTAGAAGAGTGCTGTTTTCTCAAAAGCAGAGTGTGTTTCTTGCAAGGCGAGCTAGCGTTTGTTTCCCAGTCCTAAACGGAGTTGAATCCCATGCAGTTTGTGGTCCTACGAGCAAGAGTTGTTTTCTGCTAAGAAGAGTCACTATTGCGCTCCCATTGCCATACACAGTGCAAATAGCACTCGCGTCTGTTCCCAGCAAGTACAGTGTATTGGACTGAAGAGAAGCTACTGTTCTGGTCAGTTTCCTAAGCAGAGTTGAACTAGATATGCCCCGTGTGTGTAGGAAGCACAG